>NC_057388.1:55525427-55825427 GCF_019320065.1 Cervus canadensis
TGACCAAGTGGGCTTTACCCCAGGAATTCAAGGATTCTTTAATATCCACAAATCAATAAATGTAATACACCACATTACATATTGAAAGTTAAAGACCATATGATTATCTCCGTAGATGCAGAAAAAGCCTTTGACAAAATTCAACATCCGTTTATGATAAAAACTCTCCAGAAGGCAGGCATAGAAGGAACATACCTCAACTTAATAAAAGCTATATATGACAAACCCACATAAACACAAGTCTTAGAAGATAAAGAAGATGGCATGGATCTTTTTGCTATCTTCAGGACATCGCATCCAAATGAAGAAAAGTATACCTTCTTCAGAAGGAATATTCTCAAGGGTAGACCACATCTTGGGTCACAAATCAAACAACAGTAAATTTAAGAAAATTGAAACTGTATCAAGCATCTTCTCCTAACACTATGCTATGAGACTAGATAAGAATTAAAAGAAAAAAAAAAAAATGAAAGAAGCACTAACCCATGGAGACTAAACAAACAAAAAATTTCCAAATAACCAATAGGTTACTGAAAAAAAAAATCAAAAGGGAAATTAAAAAAAAAAATAGAAACAACTGACAATGAAAACACAACAAGTCAAAACCTATGGGATTCAGAAAAGCACTTTTAAGATCGTAGTTTATAGCAATACAATCTTACTTCCACTAACAAGAAATACGTTTAATAGACAATCTAAATTTACACCTACAACCGCTGGGGGGGGGGGAATAAAAAAAATATTAAAAAGAAAGATATCATTAAGATCTTAGGAGAAATAAATTTAAAAATAAATTAAAGAAGCAACAGTAAATATTAATAAAACTGCAAGTTTGTTCTTTGTCAAGATAAAAATAGTTGACAAACCTTCAGTGGACTCATCAAAAGAAAAAGAGAAAAAAAATCACATAAACAAAACTAGAAATTAAAAAGGGGAGATTACAACAGAGAATGCAGAAATACAAAGGATTATGAGACTATTATGAACAACTCTATGGCTGTAAATTGGATAATCTGGAAGAAATGAATAGATTCTTAAAGAAGTTCAAACACCCAAGGCTGAACCAGGAAGAAATAGAAATTGTGACCAAACCAATTTAGAGCACTCAAATTGAAGGTGTGGTCAAGAATCTCCCCAAAGACAAAACTCCAGGATGAGATGGCTCCACAGGAGAATTCTATCAAACATTTAGAGAAGAGCTAATGCCTATTCTTGTAAAACTCTTTCAAAATATTGCAGAAGGACCACTTCCAAACTCATTCTACAAGGCGAACATCACCCTGATACAACCAGAGAAAGACAACACAAAATAAGAAAACCACAGGCCAAATCACTGATGAACAAAGCTGCAACAATCCTCAACAAAATTTTAGCCAACAGAAGTCAACAACAAATCAAAAAAACACATACACCATGGTCAAGTCGGGTTTGTACAAGAAATGCAAGGATTCTTCACTACAAGAAAAGCAATCAATGTGATACCTTTTATTAAGAAATTGAAAGCTGAAAGCCACACAATCACCTCAATAGATTCAGAAAAAGCCTTTGACAAAACTCAGCACCCATTTATGGCAGAAATTCTTCCAACAATGGGTATAGAATGAACCCACCTCAACTTGGTAAAGGACAAATGTGATAAGCCTATCACAAGCGTTATTTTCAGTGGTGAAAAACTGAAAGCTTTTCCCCTAAGATCAGGAAGAAGGCACTGATAAAGGGCGTCCACTTTTGCCAGTATTATTCAAGGTAGTTCTGAAGTCCTAGCTACAGCAATCTGAGATGGAAAAGAAATGAACAAAATCCAGATGATTAAAGGAGAAATAAAGCTCTCACTGTTTCCTCTCACTCTTTCTATGATACAGTGCACAGAAAACCCTAAAGACAATATCAGGAAATTTAGAGCTAATCAGTGAATATGGGAAACTTGCAGGATACAAAATCAGTACATGGAAATCCCTTGCATTTATATATACTAACAATATCAATTCAGAACGAGAAATTAAGGCATCAATCGCATCATCATTGCAGTAAAAAGATTTAAATATCTAGAAATAAACTCACCTAATGAGACAAAAGAACGGTACACAGGAAATCATAAGACATGACTGAAAGAAATGGCTTCCCTGGTGGCTCAGTTTAAAGAGTCTGCCTGTGATGTTGGAGACCTGTGTTGGATTCCTGGGTTGGGAAGATCCCCTGGAGAAGGGAATGGCAACCCACTCCAGTATTCTTGCCTGGAGAATTCCATGGATTGAAGAGCCTGGTGGGCTACAATCCATGGGGTCACAAAGAATCAGACACGACTAAGTGACTTTAATAAAAGAAATCAAAGGTCACATGAACAGATGGGGAGATATTTCATTTCCTGTGTCAGGAAAATCAATATTGTGAAAATGACTATACTATGAAATGTGGTTTACATATTCAATACTCTCTTTTTCACATTACCAATGGCATTTTTCACATAATTAGATCAAAAGCATCTCACAATTCATATGGAAACACAAAGGATCCCAAATAGCCAAAGCAGTCTTGAGAAAGAAGAATACAGCTTGAGGAATCAACCTTCCTGACTTCAGATTATAGCACAAAGCTTCACTAAATAAGAAAATACACTAATGGCACAAAAACAACAATATAGTCCAACGGAGGATGATAGAAAGCCCAGAAATAAGCCCAGAAATGCATCTAAGGTACCTTAATTTTGACACAGGAGGCAAGAATATGCAATGGGGTGAAGAGAGCCTCTCCAATAAATGGTGCTGGGAAGCTACATGTAAGAGAATGAAATCAGAACACCTCCTAACACCATACTCAAAGATAAACTCCAAATGGATTGAAGACCTAGATGTAAGACCAGAAAATGTAAAGCTTTTAGAGGTAAACAGGCCAAACACTCAATGGCATAAATCTAAGCAAGATCCTCTATGACCCTCTTCCTAGAGTAATGGAAATGAAAGCAAAAGTAAACAAGTGTAACCTGATTAAACCTAAAGGCTATTGCACAGTAAAGGAAACTATAAGCAAGGTGGAAATAGAACCCTCAGAAGGGGAGACAATAGTAGCAAATTAAATGACTGACAAAAGATTAACTTCCAAAATATACAAGCAGCTCGTACAATTCAATACCAGAAAGAAACAAATAACCCCATGAAAAAGTGGGGGAAAGACCAAAACAGCCACTTCACCAAAGAAAATATACAGATGGCTAACAAACACAGGGTCTTTTCCAATGAGTCAACTCTTTGCATGAGGTTGCCAAAGTATTGGAGTTTCAGCTTCAGTATCAGTCCTTCCAATGGACACCCAGGACTGATCTCCTTCAGGATGGACTGATTGGATCTCCTTGCAGTCCAAGGGACTCTCAAGAGTCTTCTCCAACACTACAGTTCAAAAGCATCAATTTTTCGGCACTCAGCTGTCTTCACAGTCCAACTCTGTGGAGAAAAGGGAACACTCTTGCACTTTTGGTGGGATGGTAAATTGATACAGCCACTATGGAAGATGCTATGGTGATTTCTTGAAAACACTAGGAAGAAAGCCACTGTATGACCCAGGAATCAGGTAGACATCTACCCTGAAGAAACCAAAACTAGAGTAGACACATGTATCCCATTGTTCTTTGCAGCACTATTTACAATAAGTAGTACACAACCTGTCCAACGACAGATGAATGGGTAAAGAGTTGTGTTGTATATACACAAAGGAATATTCCTCAACCATAAAAAGGAGCATTTGAGTCATTTCTAATGAAGTGTATGAACCATGAATCTATTACACAGACTGAAGTGAGTCACAAAGTGAAAGTTGAATACTTTATTCGAATGCATATGTATGGAATCTTGAGAAATGGTACTGGAGCACTTATTCACAGGTCAACAATGGAGAAACAGACATAGACCATAGACTTAAGGACATGGGGGGAGGGGAGGAGCGGGAGAGATGTATTGATAGAGTAACATGGAATCCTCCCTTATCATATGTAAGATAGATAGCCAATGGGGATTTTCTGTATGGATCAGGAAACTCAAACATGGTCTCTGCATCAACCGAGGGGGTGGGATCGGGTGGGTAAAGGCTGGGAGGTTCAGAATGGAGGGGATATACTGTGCACCTATGGCTAATTCTTGTTGAGATTTGACAGAAAACAACAAAATTCTGTAAAGCAATCATCCCTCAATTAAAAATAAAATTGATTAATTAATTGAAAAAGACACAGAGGACCAATGTTGGATGGGAATTATCTCTATTTCAGAAAAGGAAATCTGGGCACCACAGTCTCTTCATGAAATATGGGATTCTTTGATTGTATACATTTTTTATTTTTCTCCATGAAATATCAAATTCTCTTTATTTTCTGCATCAAAATTTAGGTGCTAATTCTTCTTAGAAATTGGCTTCTCTATATTTACAATGTGAAATACAGAATGGAAAATTTCCTATGAGAAAAATGGAAATGCCTATAGAGCATGTGAACTACCTGTTCTTTAGCTGTGAAACACATGTGTTCCCTGTTTGTGTTTGTGTCCCTGTGCCTTGAACGTATGTGTGTACACACAGGTGTTGTGTTGCCTTGGCATGTGTCTCTCTCAGTGTGTGAATGTCTCTGGCTCAGTGCAGATGCAGAAATGAAGGCAGTAATACATGAAATATGTTGCAACCAGAGGAGGAAGAAGGCATCCATCCACAGACTGGGGGAGAATGGTCTATGTATCTCCACAGTGTCCCTATCTAGGAGAAGAATGAGGAAAGGTTAGCCAAAGACAGCTTAGGTCAGTGAGTCCACAAATTAGGATTTCCATCAAGAGACATAAACAAGCTCACATCTTTTTTTGGTTGTCTCATTGTGTTTATTTTTATCAGGAAGGAAGACAATGCTGGAGTACACTTCAGGCCAGGTTTCTTCTTCAATTCTTTCACTTCTAGCATCTAGATGCTCCTTGAACTAAGGCAGTTTGTGAACCACTTACAGGTGTCATCCATGATGAGGGACCAAGATGAAGGCATATTTAGCTACATGACCAAGTTGAAGGTCAGGCTGGGGACACTGACATTGTGAAGGGAAGGTGACTGAAGAGGAGAGGAAAGTATTTATCTCTGAAAACAGGAAAGATCAGCTCTCCTGTAAAGAATTGTTCTACCCCGCCTCCCCTCCACTTTGTCCTGGCAAGTGTCAAAACTCAAGCACCCCATTGATTGCTGCAAGATCACATTGTCCTTTGGAAACAACCAGTATTTCCAAAAATGCAATGTTTTTTAAGGAGTGTCTCATTCACAACTCTGGTTAGAGAGCTTCCTGAGTGTGGAGGGGTGGGGCCAGAAAGGAGTACATTGAACTTGGAAGGTGACTGAGGTCCTTCTCTCATGCTCATTTTCCTGCAGGATACTGAGCCTTCATTCCAATTCAGTTCACTGATACCAGGCATTTCAACATAAGACATGCAATTGCACATACTGCAACAACAGCATTAACTTCTTCACTGGTTCTCTGACCACAACTTTGGAGGATCTAGCAGGATTGCTGAGGTGGGGTCCCACTGATCCTCTGCAGAATGGGCGATTTATATCGAAGTCTTGTTGGCGCACAGGGACGCTCACTATCAAGTGAGGCCTGTTCTGACCTGTCTCATTTCCCTGACAGATCATCATCAAGGATCCCTATCCCAATCCTTGCAGTATTTCACGAGGAAAAAGTCTCCACTAGAAGGTAACCTGGAGGAGGACAGGTGAGGAGATTCGTGGCTGGGCACGAACACAAGTTTTTCCAGGGAGCTGGGTCACTTGTTTCACTGTTGAAAAATGGAGACTTTGTGGAACGCAGAGTGATACCAGGGCATAATGCATGAGGAGGAGAGAGCAAGTATAGAAAATTAGTTAAAAAAAATAAAAAGCAGGTCCTTATTAGGGAAACTTGAGGTTGATGAAGCTTTGGACAGCCTAAAATGCCCAATGTCACCTAGATTTATATCTGACTCAGTTGCACTAAGTCTCTGAACGGTGATTCCATGGCCTACAACCCCGCCCTCAGGTTCATTTTCAGTTTGGGCTCAACTACTATTCTTCCTGAAGTCCCCTTTCCGCAAACCCGTCGGTGAGTCTCCTTTGTTCAAAGCTGTGCCCTGATATCCATATTTTGATTTTGTTTTCATCATTACTCTTATCTTGTAAATTATTTTATTTCTCTTTCTTCTCCACCAATCATTCTGATATTACTGACCATTCTGCAATATTATGGTGAATAATCATTTTATCATTGTTTTTGTTTTACTTGGAGGATAACTATTTTACAAAATTGCAATGATTTTTGCCATATATCAAGGTAAATCAGCCCTAGATATACAAGTGTCACCCCGTCCTGAACCCATATGGCACCTATTTAGGCACTGTCTCCTATGTTGGCCCCAAACTTGACTTTGGTTGTCCTGCTTTGTGTATCAATCTCATACCGCTGATTTATTTTACATTTGTTAATGTATATATTTCAGTGCTATTTTCTCAACCCATACCACAGTCAACTTCTCCCACTGAGTCCAGAAGTCTGTTCTCTGTGTCTGTGTCTTGTCTGCTGCCTTGCATTTAGGATCATCAATAAAATATTTCTAAATTCCATATTTTTGTGTTACTATTCAGTATTTTTCTTTTGTTTTCTCTTTCTGACTTTACTCTGTATAAGGCTCTCAAAGGTCATCCATATCATTGGAATTGACTCAAATGGGTTCCTTTTGATAGCTGAGTAATATACAATTTTGTATATATACCACAATGTCCTTATCCATTCATCTACCAATAGACATCTAGCTTAAGTCCATACCCTAACTATTGTAAATAGTATTACAGTAAAGATTGGGGTACATGCCTTTCATTATGTGCTTAAAGAAATGGAAAAGGTGACAGACTTTTCCAGGAACTGACTTAAAAAATTAAAACAGTCTTTAGTGTTGTGCAAAAAGGATGGCTTTTTATATCTGTGTCTCTTTTCAAAGGAACCCCCCAATATTGAGAAAATTATGACGGAGCATCACCCTTTGCATAAAATAGAGAAGCTAAGAAGCTGTTTCACATGAAGCACAGTGATCAGCATAGTTCTAATGAACAGGAAATTGGTAAAGAGTGGTCGGCATGTGAGATGTATAGAACGGAGACACAAGTAAGCCTGAAATAATATCGAAGGATAAATAAACAGTAAAAACTCTATGTGTCTGTGTATTGTGTGGGCAGGAACTCAGGATAAGTACTTCAGCTCCCTATAGGATTTTCAACGAGCTGGGTGCCAATTACCATCGATGTATTATACTTCAGTTAAGTTCACTTTAGTCACTTAGTCGAGTCTGACACTTTGCGATCCCATGAATCGCAGCACGCCAGGCCTCCCTGTCCATCACAAATGCCCGGAATTTACTCAAACTCATACCCATCGAGTCAGTGATGCCATCCAGCCATCCCCTCCTCTGTCGGCCCCATCTCCTCCTGCCCCCAATCCCTCCCAGCATCAGTGTATTTTCCAATGAGTCAACTCTTCGCATGAGGTGGCCAAAGTACTGGAGTTTCAGCTTCAGCATCAGTCCTTCCAATGGACACCCAGGACTTATCTCCTTCAGGATAGACTGGCTGGATCTCCTTGCAGTCCAAGGGACTCTCAAGAGTCTTCTCCAACACCACAGTTAAAAAGCATCAATTTTTTGGCACTCAGCTTTCGTCACAGTCCAACTCTCACATCCACACATGACCACTGGAAAAACCACAGCTTTGACCAGATGGACCTTTGTTGGCAAAGTAATGTCTCTGCTTTTTAATATGCTATCTATTTGGTCATAACTTTCCTTCCAAGGAGTAAGCATCTTTTAATTTCATGCAGTCACCATCTGCAGTGAGTTTGGAGCCCAAAAAATAAAGTCTGACAGTGTTTCCAATGTCTCCCCATCTATTTCCCATGAGGTGATGGGACCAGATGCCATGATCTTAGTTTTCCGAATGTCAAGTTTTAAGTCAACTTTTTCACTCTCCTCTTTCAATTTCGTCAAGAGGCTTTTCAGTTCCTTTTCACTTTCTGCCATGAGGGTGGTGTCATCAGATATATGAGGTTATTGATATTTCTCCTGGCCATCTTGATTCCAGCTTGTGCTTCTTCCAGCCCAGCGTTTCTCACGAGGTACTCTGCATGTAAGTTAAATAAGCAGGGTGACAATACACAGCCTTGCCGTACTCCTTTTCCCATTTGGAACCAGTCTGTTTTTCCATGTCCAGTTCTAACTATTCCTTCCTGACCTGAGTACAGGTTTCTCAAGAGGCAGGTCAGGTGGTCTGGTATTCCCATCTCCTTCAGAATTTTCCACAGTTTATTCTGATCCACACAGTCGAAGGCTTTGGCGTAGTCAATAAAGCAGAAATACATGTTTTTCTGGAACTCTTTTGCTATTTTGATGGTCCAGCCAATATTAACAATTTCATCTCTCATTCCTCTGCCTTTTCTAAAACCAGCTTGATCATCTGGAAGTTCCCAGTTCCTGTATTGCTGAAGCCTGGCTTGGAGAATTTTAAGCATTACTTTACCAGCGCATGAGATGAGTGCAATTGTGCGGTGGTTTGAGCATTCTTTGGGACTGCCTTTCTTTGGGATTCGAATGAAAACTGATCTTTTCCAGTCCTGTGGCCATTTCTGAGTTTTCCAAATTTTCTGGCATATTGAATGCAGCACTTTCACAGCATCATCTTTCTGGATTTGAAATAACTCAACTAGAATTCCATCACATTCACTAGCTTTCTTCCTAGAGATGCTTGCTAAGGCCCACTTGACTTCATATTCCGGGATGTCTGGCTCTAGGTGAGTGATCACGCCGTTGTGATAATCTTGGTCGTGACGATCTTTTTTGTATAGTTTGTCTGTGTATTCTTGCCACCTCTTCTTAATATCTTCTGTTTCTGTTAGGTCCATAACATTTCTGTCATTTACTGAGCCCATATTTACATGGAATGTTCCCTTGGCATCTCTAATTTTCTTGAAGAGATCTCTAGTTTTTCCCATTCTGTGGTTTCCCTCTATTTCTTTGCATTGGTGGCTGAGGAAGGCTTTCTTATCTCTCCTTGGCTATTTTTGGAACTCTGCATTCAAATAGGAATATCTTTCCTTTTCTCCTTTGCTTTTAGCTTCTCTTCATTTCACAGCTATTTGTCAGGTCCCCTCAGACAACCATTTTGCCTTTTTGCATTTCTTTTCCATGGGGGTGGTCCTCATCCCTGTCTCCTGTACAATGTCACGAACCCCTGTCCATAGTTCATCAGGCTCTCTATCAGATCTAGTCCCTTAAATCTATTTCTCACTTCCACTGTATATTCATAAGGGATTTGAGTTAGGTCATACCAGAATGGTCTAGTGGTTTTCTCTACTTTCTTCAGTTTAAGTCTGAATTTGGCAATAAGGAGTTCATGATCTGAGCCACAGTCAGCTCCTGGTCTTGTTTTTGCTGACTGTATAGAGCTTCTCCATCTTTGGCTGCAAAGTATATAATCAATCTGATTTCGGAGTGGACCATCTGGTGATGTCCATGTGTAGAGTCTTCTCTTGTGTTGTTGGAAGAGGGTGTTTGTCATGACCAGTGCGTTCTCTTGGCAAAACTCTATTGGCCTTTGCCCTGCTTCATTCCGTACTCCAAGGCCAAATTTGCCTGTTACTCCAGGTGATTCTTGATTTCCTACTTTTGTATTCCAGTCCCCTATAATGAAAAGGACATATTTGTTGGGTGTTAGTTCTAAAAGGTCTTGTAGGTCTTCATAGAGCCATTCAACTGCAGCTTCTTCAGCATTACTGGTTGGGGCATAGGCTTGGGTTACTGTGATATTGAATGGTTTGCCTTGGAAATGAACAGAGATCATTCTGTCATTTTTGAGACTGCACGTCAGACTGGTTTCGTTGACTATGGTGGCTACTCCATTTCTTTTAAGGGATTCCTGCCCACAGTAGTAGATATAATGGTCATCTGAGTTAAATTCACCCATTCCAGTCCATTTTAGTTTACTGATTCCTAGAATGTCGACATTCACTCTTGCCATCTCCTGTTTGACCACTTCCAATTTGCCTTGATTCATGGACCTAACATTCCAGGTTCCTATGCAATATTGCTCTTTACAGCATTGGACCTTGCTTCTATCACCAGTCCCATCCACAACTGGGTATTGTTTTGCTTTGGATCCATCCCTTTATTCTTTCTGGAGTTATTTCTCCACTGATCTCCAGTAGCATATTGGGCACCTGCCGATCTGGGGACTTCCTCTTTCAGTATCCTATCATGTTGCCTTCTGATACTGTTCATGGGGTTCTCAAGGCAAGAATACTGAAGTGTTTTGCCATTCCCTTCTCCAGTGGACCACATTCCGTCAGACTTCACCATGAACTGACCATCTTGGGTGGTCCCACGCAGCATGGCTTAGTTTCATTGTGTTAGACAAGGCTGTGGTCCTGTGATCAATTGGCTAGTTTTCTGTGATTATGATTTTAGTGTGTCTGCCATCTGATGCCCTCTCACAACACCTACCATCTTACTTGGGTTTCTCTTACCTTGGACTTGGGGTATCTCTTCACGGCTGCTCAAGTAAAGTGCAGCTGCTGCTCCTTACCTTGGACAGAGGGGTATTGTCTCACCGGCCGTCCCTCCTGATCTTGATTGTGGAGTAACTCCTCTTGGCCTTCCTTCACCCACACAGCAGCCGCTCCTTGAAAGTGGGGTAGTTCTTCTCGGGTGGAGCCCCTGACCTGTGGGGTGGAGTAGTTATGAGAGATACTTTCTTCCTTGGGCTCTCTCTCCAGATATTTTTCTTTTGAGCTCCCTGAAGTGCAGGAGTAAACGCATAGCCACTAGTCGCGCCCGCCCCGCCTCACCTGGTGAAAAATACCATATTCTAACACATGTATTTGGAATCTAGAAAAATGGTACTGAAGAATTTATTTACAGGGCAGCACTGGAGCAGCAGACATAGAAACTAGACTTAGGGACATGGGCAGATGGGAGGAGAGGGTGAAATGTATGGAAAGTGTACTGTGGAAACTTGCGTTACCATATGTAAAATAGATAGCAAATGGGAATTTGCTTTATGGCTCAAGAAACTCAAACAGGGGCTCTGTATCAATCTAAAAGAATGGGATGGACAGGATATGGGAGGAAGTTTCAAAAGGGAAGAAACATATCTACATCTATGGCTGATTCATTGTGAGGTTTGACCTTGACAGAAAAGTCAAAATTCTGTAAAGCAATTATACTTCATTAAAAAAAAAAAAAAAGTTACAGAAATGCTTTTAAGTTTAATTAGGAAACAATTTTGTTTCTATCCAGAGGAGAGATAATTTCTGCATCATAGGAAATGTATATTTCATGTGTGAAAAAGAAAGAGAGATAGTGCTAATTCGTGTGCAACTCTCGTGATCCCATGAGCTCTGACCTTCCAGGCTCTTCTCTCCATGGGATTCTCTAAGCAAGAATGCTGGAGTTGGTTGCCATTTCTTTCTCCAGGGGAACTTCCCTAACCAAGAATTGAACCCAGGTCTCCAGAATTGCAGGGAGATGCTTTACTGACTGAGCTACGCAGGAAGCCATTATGTGAGAAAATCTTTCCACAAACTGTCATGTGTGAAATGTTGAGATTTTATATTTCATTTAAGAAGATCTATCCCCAAATATGAAAGATACAGGATTCTATATTTCACGTTGGAAAACATCCAATCAAATTTGCTTGGGTGAAATATAGAGAATTCCATACCACATCGGGAATATTTTCATGTATGAAATAGAAAATTCCATTTGTTCTTGTAGGAAAATTGATACAAGTTTTATCAAATTTACATATAGAGGATTCCTTATTCATGAAGGGAAATCTACAAAGATTTTCAAGTGAGAGCTATGAAAATCTCCATGTTCCTATTTGAATATAATAAATAAATATTTATGCCTCATGCTAGAATATCTGCATTCAGATTTTCAAAAGAGAAATATAAAATTTTCGTATTTCATGCAGTAAAATCTGTGTCCATACAGTCATATGTGAATTACAGAGTATTACATATTTCATGACCTAAAATTTGCACATATATTTACCTATATAAAATTGATACATTCATCTTTCAGGCTGGATTATCTGGCATCAGATTTCAATAATGAAACAAGGAAAATTACCCATTGCACCCAAACTCATATTTGGGATATTGAGAGTTCATATTTCCTATAAGAAAACCTATCTCCTAATTTCAAATATGAAATAAACACTATTCCATACTTCATTTCAGCATATTTTTCCTCAGAGTCTAATGAATGAATATTGAAGCTCTCATAGTATATTGAGTAAAAACTGCATCCAAAGTGCATAAAGGAAATATCATGTTGCAGAAGGAAAATATGATTTTGACTTGCAAATATAGTCAGCCACATATTTCATTTCAGGACATCAGGTTCCTATATGATACCTAGAGAATTCTGTATTTCCTTAGTAGTATCAGAACTAGGATTTTCATTTGTGAATTATATAAAATTACAAAATTTATATAGGAAAATCTGTGCCAGGGATTTTATATGTGATATATGTGAACTCCGTGATTCATAAATGAAATTTAAGGCCATATATTCATATGTGAAATGTATAATTCCAAGTTTCATACCAGAATATATAGGCCCCAAATTCAACATATGGAACAAAGAAAATCTATATTTCATGCAATTAAATCAGTAGCCAAATTTTCAGAAGTGAAACAGAGAGATTTCATACTTAATGGATGAATAGGTCTCTTCAGATTGTCTTATGGAAATGAACAGGCAATATTCATTGAGATTTTAACATATGAATACAGTGGAAACGATATTTCAAGAGATAGAAATGTACTCAGATTTTCTGCTCTTCTGGATCCTTTCCTTGTGGTTCAGGTCTCAACGTGATTGCTTCTACTCCCTTCCATTGTGACTCTGTTCACATATTGCTTGTACAGGGTCTTTCTGCCAGCTTCCTGTTAGTTTTCAGTGAGTTGCTCTACGTGCACTCATAGTTCTAATGTGCTTATTGGGGAATTCTCCTTCTCCACAAGCCTCTACTTTTCCAAAAATTTGGTTATATTAGACAGCACTACTAACTCCTGTGGCTGTGTGGTCCAGGAACCGCCAAGTGTAACCCTACCTCCAATATCAGGAGTGGAGGCCTAGAAGAGATACCCCACATCCAAAGTCAGGAGCACAACCTTGAGGAGATACCCCTCACCCAAGTTAAAGAGCAGTGGCTGTGTTTTGATGGAGCAGCCATGAAGATATACCCCACGTCCAAGTTAAATGAAACCCAAGTAAGAAGGTAGGCACTGAGAGAGGGCATCAGAGGGCAGACAAACTGAAACCACAGTCACAGACAACTAGTCAATCTGACCATATGGACCACAGGCTTGTCTAACTCAATGAAACTAAGCCATGCCATGTGGAGCCACCCAAAACATACAGGTAATGATGGAGAGGTCAGATAGAATGTGGCCCACTGGAGAAGGGAATGGCAAACCACTTCAGTATTCTTGCCTGGAGAATCCCATGAACACTATGAAAAGGCAAAAAATAAGATGCTGAGAGATGAACTCCCCAGTTCGGTAGGTGACCAATATGCTACTGGAGATCAGCGGAGAAACAACTCCACAAAGAATGAATGGATGGGGTTAAAGCAAAACAATGTCGATTTGTGGATGAGCTTGGTGATAGAAGCAAGGTCAGATGCTGTAAAGAGCAATATTGCATAGGAACCTGGAATGTTAGGTCCATGAATCAAGGCAAATTGGAAGTGGTCAAACAGGAGATGGCAAGAGTGAACATGGATGTTCTGGGAATCAGCAAACTAAATGGACAGAAATTGGGTGAACTTAACTCAGAAGACCAAAATATCGACTACCGTGGGCAGGATTCTCTTTGAAGAAATGGGGTAGCTACATAGTGAGCAGAAGAGTCCAAAATGCAGTACTTGGAAGCAATCTCAAAAATGACAGAATGATCTCTGTCCGTTTCCAAGGCAAACCATTCAATATCACTGTAAACCAAGTCTATGCCCCCAAAAGGTAATGCCAAAGAAGCTGAATGGTTCTATGAAGACATAAAAGACCTTTTTGAACTGACACCCAGAAAAATATGTCCTTTTTATTATAGAGGACTGGAATACAAAAGTAGGAAGTAAAGAAACACCTGACATAACAGGCAAATTTGGCCTTGGAGTATTTGCCAACACAACACAACGGTCACAGCAAATAACCTCTTCCAACAACACAAGAGAATACTCTACTCATGGACATCTCTAGATGGTCAGCACTGAAATCAGATTGATTGTATACATTTCAGCCAAAGATGGAGAAACTCTATATAGTCAGCAAAAACAAAACCAGGAGCTCACTGTGGCTTAGATCATGAACTCCTTATTGCAAAATTCAGACTGAAATTGAAGAATGTGGGGAAAACCACTAGACCCTTCAGGTATGACCTTAATCAAACCCCTTATAACTCTTCAATGGAAGGGAGAAATGGATTTAAGGGACTAGATCTGATAGCGTGTCTAATGAACTATGGATGGAGGTTCATGACATTGTACAGGAGACAGGAATCAGAAGCATCTCCAAGAAATACAAAAAAGCAAAATGGCTGTCTGAGGAGGCCGTCCAAATAGCTATGAAAAGAAGAGAAACAAAAAGAAAAGGAGAAAGGGAAAGATAGGCACATTTGAATGCAGAGTTCCAAAGAATATCAAGGAGAGATAAGAAAGCGTTCCTCGGGAGGAGCCAAGATGGCGGAGGAGTAGGACGGGGAGACCACTTTCTCTCCTACAAATTCATCAAAAGAATAACTGAATGCAGAGCAAACCTCACAAAACAACTTCTGATCGCTAGCTGAGGTCATCAGGCGCCCAGAAAAGCAGACCATTGTCTTCGAAAGGAGGTAGGACAAAATATAAAAGATAAAAGGTGAGACAAAAGAGCTAAGGACGGAGACCCGTCCCGGGAAGGGAGTCTTAGGCGGCCTTGCTTGGGCTAGGGTCCGGGCCTGAGTGCCCTGAGGACAATCGGAGGGAGCTTCTGTGAGGCGCCAACTTGAACTGTGGGAGACCAAGGGGGAGAGAGGTGACCGGCCGGAACACACTGCCGGCCGTTCGCAGAACAAAGGGACGGAGAAAGTCCCAAGAAGAGGTCGCAGGCTGCGGACCCGCCCAGCCCCGCTGGAGGCAGGAGGCAGGGGGGAGGGGAAGGTCGCGGCGAGACACAGGGCGCAGGCACCCGACCGGCGCAGGCGGGGACTGGGGCTGGGGACGCGGAGGGCGGAAGGCGCGCGCACCCGACTGGCGTCAGCGGAAACTGAGACTGGGTCCGCGGAAGGGAGTGAGTGTGCCACACCTGGGGATAGTGCGCCCATCAAGCCCCTCGCTGCCTGGACCGCTCTGAAGGGGAAGGCACAGAGAGCAGGCGCAGCTTTTCCTTCCGCGCTTTTGTGTAACACCCGAGGGCTGGAACCTAGCGCAGCGCGGGGCGCGCTCCATATAGAACAGCCGGGAGCCTGAGCAGCGCAGACGGAGAAAGCAGCGTCAGCCCCTCCCGGCAGCGCCAGTCCGCCCCCGCAGGGCCAGCCCCTCCCCGCAGCGTCAGCCCCGCCCCGCAGCGCCAGCCCCTCCCCGCAGTGTCAGCCCCTCCCAGCAGCGCAACGGAACTAGCTGACTGAATAAGAGTCCACCTCCGCCCGCCTGTGTCAGGGCGGAAATGAGGGTCTGAAGAGACCGGCAAACAGAAGCCAAATAAACAAAGGGAACCGCTTCAGAAGGGACTGGTGCAACAGATTAAAATCCCTGTAGAAAACACCGACTTCACCGGAAGGGCCCTGTAATATCGAAGTGTAAAGCTGGAACGAGGAGCAGTCTGAAAACTGAGCCGAACCCACACGACCGCAGCAGCTCCAGAGAAACTCCTAGATATATTTTACTTTTTTTTCTAAGTAAGGAAAAAAAAATTTTTTTCTTCTTTTATTATTTTCTTTTTTATTTTTCCTCTTTATTTCCTTTAAAA
Source organism: Cervus canadensis (assembly GCF_019320065.1). Classification (NCBI taxonomy): domain Eukaryota; kingdom Metazoa; phylum Chordata; class Mammalia; order Artiodactyla; family Cervidae; genus Cervus; species Cervus canadensis. Next base: position 55,541,470 of record NC_057388.1, read on the forward strand.
ATTCCCTTAATTACTCCCCCATACTCCTTAACTTTTCATTACAATGAATTTTTAACGATTTTAATTAGGGGAAAAAAAAATTTTTTTTGTTTTTTTTGTTTTTTTTCTTTTTCCTTTTTTTTCTTTTTTCTTCTTTTTTTTCCTTTCCGTTTTCTCTTTCATTTTCTATTTTTCTTTTTCTCTTATTTCTTTTAAAGTCCTCTAGTACTCCTCTACTACTCTTCATTTTCATCTTCACTACACTATAACCTTACAAAAAAAAAAAGAGAAGCCCTATCTTTAAACCAAAGATTATTCTCTCCAATCTTGACTCTCTGTTTTCTACCTCAGAACACCTCTATTTCCTCCTTTCCCCTTCTCTTCCCAATCCAATTCTGTGAATCCTTGTAGGTGTCTGAGATACGGAGAACACTCTGGGAACAGACAGCTGCGTAGATCTGTCTCTCTCCTCTTGAGTCCCCCTTTTTCTCCTCCTGCTCATCTCTATCTCCTTCCTTCCTTTTCTCCTGTTCATGTAACTCTGTGAACCTCTCTGGGTGTCCCTAACAGGGGAGAATCTTTTTGCCATTAAACTAGAAGTTTTATTATCAGTGCTGTATAGTTGGAGAAGTCCTGAGACTACAGGAAGAATAAAACTGAAATCCAGAGGCAGGAAACTTAAGCCCAAAACCTGAGAACACCAGAAAACTCCTGACTACATGGAACTTTAAGCAATAACGTGACGCGTCCAAAAAGCCTCCATACTACACTTGAAAACCAACCACCACCCAAGGAAGCCAGTAATGTTTTAGAGCAAGACATACCCACGCAAATTCTCCAGCAACACAGGAACATAGCCCCGAATGTCAACATACAGGCCTGCCCAGGTGACACCTGAACACAGATAGACCCATCTCCAAACTCATTACTGGGCACTCCATTGCTCTCCAAAAAGAAGAAATCAAGTTCCACGCGCCAGTACACTGACGCAAGCTTCCCTAACCGGGAAACCTTGACAAGCCAATCGTCTAACCCCACCCACTGGGTAAATCCTCCACAGTAAAAAGGAACCACAGACCTCCAGAATACAGAAAGTCCACTCCAGACACAGCAATCTAAAAAAGATGAAAAGGCACAGAAATACCCAACAGGTAAAGGAACATGAAAAATGCCCACCAAGTCAAACAAAAGAGGAGGAGATAGGGAATCTACCTGAAAAAGAATTTAGAATAATGATAATAAAAATGATCCAAAATCTTGAAAACAAAATGGAGTTACAGATAAATAGCCAGGAGACAAGGATTGAGAAGATGCAAGAAATGTTTAACAAGGACCTAGAAGAATAAAAAAGAGTCAATTAAAAATGAACAATCATGAATGAGATCAAAAAACACTTTGGAGGAAACCAAGAGTAGAAATAAACGGGGCAGAAGATAGGATAATGAGGAGAAGATGAAAATGGTGGAAATAAATGAAGCAGATGAGGAAAAAAAGAATCAAAAGAAATGAGGACAACCTCAGGGAACTCTGGGACAAAGTGAAATGCTCCAACATTTGAATCATAGGAGTCCCAGAAGAAGAAGACAAAAAGAAAGGCCATGAAAAAATACTCGAGGAGATAATAGCTGAAAACTTCCCTAAAATGGGGAAGGAAATAGCCACCCAAGTCCAAGAAACCCAGAGAGTCCCAAACAGGATAAACCCAAGACGAAACACCCCAAGACACATATTAATCAAATTAACAAAGATCAAACACAAAGAACAAATATTAAAAGCAGCAAGGAAGAAACAACAAATAACACACAAAGGGATTCCCATAAGGATAACAGCTGATCTATCAATAGAAACCCTCCAGGCCAGAAGGGAATGGCAGGACATACTGAAAGTAATGAAAGAGAATAACCTACAACCTAGATTACTGTACCCAGCAAGGATCTCATTCAGATATGAAGGAGAATTCAAAAGCTTTACAGACAAGCAAAAGCTGAGAGAATTCAGCACCACCAAACCAGCTCTTCAACAAATGCTAAAGGATCTTCTCTAGACAGGAAACACAGAAAGGTTGTATAAATGTGAACCCAAAACAACAAAGTAAATGGCAACGGGACCACACCTATCAATAATTACCTTTAATGTAAATGGGTTGAATGCCCCAACCAAAAGACAAAGATTGGCTGAATGGATACAAAAACAAGACCCCTATATATGCTGTCTACAAGAGACCCACCTCAAAGCAAGAGACACATACAGACTAAAAGTGAAGGGCTGGAAAAAAAATATTTCATGCAAATGGAGACCAAAAGAAAGCAGGAGTCGCTAATACTCATATCAGAGATAAAATTTAGGCTTTCAAATAAAAAGCTGCTGAAAAGAGACCAAAGAAGGACACTACATTAATGATCAATAGGTATCAATCAAAGAAGAAGATATAACAATTATAAACATATATGCACCAACATAGAGCACCGCAATATGTACGGAAACACTAACGAGTATGAAGAGGAAATTCAATAGGTAAACACAATAATAGTGGGAGACTTTAATACCCCACTCACAACTATGGATAGATCAACGAAACAGAAAATTAACAAGGAAACACAAACTTTAAATGACACAATGGACCAGCTAGACCTAATTGATATCTATAGGACATTTCACCCCAAAACAAGCAACTTCACCTTTTTCTCAAGTGCACACGGAACCTTCTCCAGAATAGATCACATCCTGGGCCATAAATCTGGTCTTGGAAAATTCAAAAAAAATGAAATCATTCCAGTCATCTTTTCTGACCACAGTGCAGTAAGATTAGATCTCAATACAGGAAAAAAATTGTTAAAACTTCAAACATATGGAGGCTAAATAACACGCTTCTGAATAACCAACAAATCATAGAAGAAATCAAAAAAGAAATCAAAATATGTATAGAAATGAATGAAAATGAAAACACAACAACCCAAAACCTATGGGACACTGTAAAAGCAGTGCTAAGGGAAGGTTCATAGCATTACAGGCTTACATCAAGAAACAAGAAAAAAGCCAAAATAAATAACCTAACTCTACACCTAAAACAATTAGAGAAGGAAGAAATGAAGAACCCCAGGGTTAGCAGAAGGAAAGAAATCTTAAAAATTAAAGCAGAAATAAATGCAATAGAAACTAAAGAGACCATAGCAAAAATCAACAAAGCTAAAAGCTGGTTTTTTGAAAAAATAAACAAAATTGACAAACCATTAGCAAGACTCATTAAGAAGCAAAGAGAGAAGAACCAAATTAACAAAATTAGAAATGAAAATGGAGAGATCACAACAGACAACACTGAAATACAAAGGATCATAAGAGACTACTACCAGCAGCTCTATGCCAATAAAATGGACAACTTGGATGAAATGGACAAATTCTTAGAAAAGTATAACTTTCCAAAACTGAACCAGGAAGAAATAGAAGATCTTAACAGACCCATCACAGGCAAGGAAATCGAAACTGTAATCAAAATCTTCCAGCAAACAAAAGCCCAGGACCAGATGGCTTCACAGCTGAATTCTACCAAAAATTTAGAGAAGAGCTAACACCTATCTTACTCAAACTCTTCCAGAAAATTGCAGAAGAAGGTAAACTTCCAAACTCATTCTATGAGGCCACCATCACCCTAATTCCAAAACCTGACAAAGATGCCACAAAAAAAAGAAAACTACAGGCCAATATCACTGATGAACATAGATGCAAAAATCCTTAACAAAATTCTAGCAAACAGAATCCAACAACATATTAAAAAAATCATACACCACGACCAAGTGGGCTTTATCCCAGGAATGCAAGGATTCTTCAATATCCGCAAATCAATCAATGTAATACACCACATTAACAAATTGAAAGATAAAAACCATATGATTATCTCAATAGATGCAGAGAAAGCCTTTGACAAAATTCAACACTCATTTATGATTAAAACTCTCCAAAAGCAGGAATAGAAGGAACATACCTCAACATAATAAAAGCTATATATGACAAACCCACAGCAAGTTATCACCTCAATGGTGAAAAATTGAAAGCATTTCCCCTGAAATCAGGAACAAGACAAGGGTGCCCACTCTCACCACTACTATTCAACATAGTGTTGGAAGTTTTGGCCACAGCAATCAGAGCAGAAAAAGAAGTAAAAGGAATCCAGATAGGAAAAGAAGAAGTGAAACTCTCACTGTTTGCAGATGACATGATCCTCTACATAGAAAACCCTAAAGACTCTACCAGAAAATTACTAGAGCTAATCAATGAATATAGTAAAGTTGCAGGATATAAAATTAACACACAGAAATCCCTTGCATTCCTATATACTAACAATGAAAAAACAGAAAGAGAAATTAAGGAAACAATACCATTCACCATTGCAACAAAAAGAATAAAATACTTAGGAGTATATCTACCTAAAGAAACAAAGGACCTATACATAGAAAACTATAAAACACTGATGAAAGAAATCAAAGAGGACACAAACAGATGGAGAAACATACCGTGTTCATGGATTGGAAGAATCAATATTGTCAAAATGGCTATTCTACCCAAAGCAATCTATAGATTCAATGCAATCCCTATCAAGCTACCAACGGTATTTTTCACAGAACTAGACCAAAGAATTTCACAATTTGTATGGAAATACAAAAAACCTCGAATAGCCAAAGTAATCTTGAAAAAGAAGAATGGAACTGGAGGAATCAACCTGCCTGACTTCAGACTCTACTACAAAGCCACAGTCATCAAGACAGTATGGTACTGGCACAAAGACAGAAATATAGATCAATGGAACAGAATAGAAAGCCCAGAGATAAATCCACGAACCTATGGACACCTTATCTTTGACAAAGGAGGCAAGGATATACAAAGAAAAAAAGACAACCTCTTTAACAAGTGGTGCTGGGAAAACTGGTCAACCACTTGCAAAAGAATGAAACTAGAACACTTTCTAACACCATACACAAAAATAAACTCAAAATGGATTAAAGATCTAAATGTAAGACCAGAAACTATAAAACTCCTAGAGGAGAACATAGGCAAAACACTCTCCGACATAAATCACAGCAAGATCCTCTATGACCCACCTCCCAGAATATTGGAAATAAAAGCAAAACTAAACAAATGGGACCTAATGAAACTTAAAAGCTTTTGCACTACAAAGAAACTATAAGTAAGGTGAAAAGACAGCCATCAGATTGGGAGAAAATAATAGCAAATGAAGAAACAGACAAAGGATTAATCTCAAAAATATACAAGCAACTCCTGCAGCTCAATTCCAGAAAAATAAATGACCCAATCAAAAAATGGGCCAAAGAACTAAACAGACATTTCTCCAAAGAAGACATACAGATGGCTAACAAACACATGAAAAGATGCTCAACATCACTCATTATTAGAGAAATGCAAATCAAAACCACAATGAGGTACCATTACACGCCAGTCAGGATGGCTGCTATCCAAAAGTCTACAAGCAATAAATGCTGGAGAGGGTGTGGAGAAAAGGGAACCCTCTTACACTGTTGGTGGGAATGCAAACTAGTACAGCCACTATGGAAAACAGTGTGGAGATTTCTTAAAAAACTGGAAATAGAACTGCCATATGACCCAGCAATCCCACTTCTGGGCATACACACTGAGGAAACCAGATCTGAAAGAGACACATGCACCCCAATGTTCATCGCAGCACTGTTTATAATAGCCAGGACATGGAAGCAACCTAGATGCCCATCAGCAGATGAATGGATAAGGAAGCTGTGGTACATATACACCATGGAATTTTACTCAGCCGTTAAAAAGAATTCATTTGAATCAGTCCTAATGAGATGGATGAAACTGGAGCCCCTTATACAGAGTGAAGTAAGCCAGAAAGATAAAGAACATTACAGCATACTAACACATATATATGGAATTTAGAAAGATGGTAACGATAACCCTATATGCAAAACAGAAAAAGAGACACAGAAGTACAGAACAGACTTTTGAACTCTGTGGGAGAAGGTGAGGGTGGGATGTTTCAAAAGAACAGCATGTATACTATCTATGGTGAAACAGATCACCAGCCCAGGTGGGATGCATGAGACAAGTTCTCCGGCCTGGTGCACTGGGAAGACCCAGAGGAATCGGGTGGAGAGGGAGATGGGAGGGGGGATCGGGATGGGGAATAAGTGTAAATCTATGGCTGATTCATATCAATGTATGACAAAACCCACTGGAAAAAAAAAATAAATTAAAAAAAAATGCACAACAAACAAACAAACAAAAAAAATCAATTAACAATGATATTTAGAAAGTCAGAGTAAATTCAAACACTCTGATGTTATTTTTTTCTAAATCCCATGAAAAGAAATTTTCATTTAGTCTAATCATAAAAAGTAGAGATTGCCTAAGACTAATAAACTTAGATCTGCATTCTAGTAATCAAGGATGGCGCCTATCATCAAAGCATTAGACCATTATTCTCTCTTACTATTTAATCAGAAACTGATAATTGTCATTTTGCACATAAATTAAATTCTTTGAGGCATATTAGATGATACTCTAAGATTTAAATAATGCTTTTCATCTTTAACATAATTTATAAATATGAAATAAGTAATTTTGGAAAGTGGCTATTTGAAAATTTTATCTCCCTTTAAAGTGATTATGCTTAAAATTTCTATTTAGTGGCATTGTATTTAATTTTGCAAACATTACACTTCACAACTAAACTAATCCATCACTTTCTTCCCAATTACTATTTACTCTGATACTAAATGAGATAAGCATTAGATACTTACATAGTAATTTTATCAGGGACAAACTCAACCAGTGGACAGTTTTATCCTTCATATCTTGTTCTTGTGCTTCTGGGGGAAATTCTCAATGATGTAGTACTATTTCTTGGAAATAAAGTGGACAACAGTCTTTAACAGCATGCTTCAGTAGGAAAAAATGTTCACCATTAAATATATCACATGAATACCATGTCATTAGGGTAATGAAAGTAATACTACAAAAATACTACATTATGTATTGTCTTTCCAATTGCTTTGAATGAATGGAGACCCATTCCAGCACAAGGCGAATAATGGGGATTTATTGTGAGGGTACACTGAAATTATACAAAAACAGATCTCAGTGACCCAGATAACCACGATGATGTGATCACTCACCTAGAGTCAGATATCCTGGAGTGCAAAGTCAAATGGGCCTTAGAAAGCATCACTACAAATAAAGTTAGTGGAGGTGATGGAATACCAGCTGAGCTATTTCAAATCCTAAAAGATGATGCTATGAAAGTACTGCACTCAATATGCCAGAAAATTGGAAAATCCATCAGTGGCCACAGGACTACAAAAGGTCAGTTTTCATTCCAATCCCTAAGAAATGCAATGCTAGAGAATGTTCAAACTACCACACAATAGCACTTATTTCAGATGCTAGCAAAGTAATGCTCAAAATTTTCCAAGCTAGGCTTCAACAGTACATGAACCAAGAGCTTCCAGACATTCAAGCTGGATTTAGAAAAGGCAGAGGAACCAGAGATCAAATTGCTAACATCCGTTGGATCATAGAAAAAGCAAAAGAATTCCAGAAAAATATCTACTTCTGTTTAATTGACTACACTAAAGCCTTTGACTGTGGATCACACCAAACTATGGAAAATCTTTCAAGAGACAGGAATAATAGACCACCTTACCTGCCTCCTGAGAAACCTGTATGCAGGTCAAGAAGCAACAGTTAGAACCAGACATAGAAAAATGGACTGTTTCCAAACTAGGAAAGGAGTAAATCAAAGCTATATTTGGTCACCCTGATTATTTAACTTATATGCAGAGTACATTATGCAAAATGCTGGTCTGGATGAATCACAAACTGGAATCAAGATTACTGGGAGAAATATCAATAACCTCAGATATGCAGATGACACCACCTTTATGGCAGAAAGCAAAGAGGAACTAAAGAGCCTCTTGAAGGTGAAATAGGAGAGTGAAAAAGCTGGCTTAAAACTCAACATTAAGAAAACTAAGATCATAACATCTGATCCCATGATTTCATGACAAATAGATAAGGAAACAATGGAAACAGTGACAGACTTTATTTTCTTGTGCTCCAAAATCACTGGAGGTTATGCCTGCAGCCATGAAATTAAAAGATGCTTGCTACTTGGAAGAAAAGCTATGACAAACCTAGATACCATATTAGAAACCAGAGACACTAGGCCAAAAAAGGTCTGTATAGTCGAAGCTATGGTTTTTCCAATGAGTCATGTATGGATGTGAGAGTTGAACCATAAAGAAAGCTGAGCACTGAAGAACTGATGCTTTTGAACTGTGGTATTGGAGAAGACTCTTGAGAGTCCCTTGAACTGCAAGGAGATCCAACCAGTCCATCCTAAAGGAAATCAGTCCTGCATATTCATTGGAAGGACTGATGCTAAAGCCCCAATATTTGGCTACCTGATGTGAAGAACCAACTTATTGGAAAAGGCCCTGATGCTGGGAAAGATTGAAGACAAGAACAGAAGGGGACAACAGAGGATAAGATGGTTGGATGGCATCACTGACTAAATGGGCATGAGTTGGATCAAGCTCCAGGAAATGGTGAAGGACATGGAAGCCTGGTATGCTCCAGTCCATGGGGTCACAGAGTTGGACACAACTGAGTGACTGAAAAACAACATGTACTGGAATATGCATAATAAGAAAAAACATGTTTGTGAGAATCACATTAAAAATTCCCCAAGGAGAGAACAAGATGGAGGAGGAGTAGGTGGACATGGAGTACATCTCTCTGTAAAGATACATCAGGAATACACCTTCAGACACAGAAGTTCATGCAGAACACCAGCTGAAAGCGGACAGGAGTACGTGACTGGTGGAAAAGAATATACAGAACCAGGCAAAATTCAGTAGGATGTAGGAACTAGGAGGGAAAACAGGAGTGTTAGCAGGAATGGACCTGCCCTTGGTAGGGGGGAGGACTGAAGCAGGGGTCTGATCCCCACATCAGGGCAATTGTCTGAGTCAGAGGAGAAACATTTAAGGCTGTGAGTGAAACAGCTGATCTGTGGTAGCCTGAGTGGAATGAGAATCAGATAGTCCTTGCAACACCATACATATCCCAGACAGGAATGCTGGTCCCCTGGAAGGTGCAGGAGCTGGTATCTGGAGTTTAGGGATTGTGGAGCAACCCCAGGGCGAGGGCTGCTGTTGATGCAGAGAGATGGATCAAGGGGATGTGAGAGAGGAGATTGTGGGGGAAAATTCCTGTGGAGGAAAGCGGGCAGCCATGGAAGCAAGGCGATACTGCTAAGTCATGCATAGGGGGTGGAGCCATCACCATAGCTTCTCTCTCCCCACGTCAGCAGCTGAACAATAGAGAGGCTGGCCCATCAAATGCCTGCCACACTGATCTACAGAGTAGGACCCCATCCAGGGTGCCCTTTTAAGTGTCTGACACGCCAATCTACAGAGTAGGACAGCACCAGGAGGACCCCTCTATGTGCCTGATGTGCTGAACAACAGAAGGACCCCAGGCAAGGGAACCCTCTGATTGCCTAAATGGGCAGAGCTACAGAGAAAGACTGGCCAAAGAGGCCTTCTGATCGCCAGCTACAAGAGGCTCAAAAAAGACTGATAGGGCCATAACTCCTGCATGAGAGGGTGTCCCTGCACACTTGGCACTGCCAGGGTCCCCATAAGCCAAGCAGCTGCACCGCCTTCACGTTCAGCTCTCACTGGGACAGAGCTGCCACAGGCAAAACAGTCCTGCATCTGTGCGCGCAGGGTTGCTTCGTCGTGTCCGCCTCTTTGTGACCCTGTAAACTGCGGCCTGCCAGGCTTCTCTGTCAGGGAGGGGGGTTCTCCAGGCAAGAACATTGGAGTGTATTGGCCAATGCTGGTTGTCATACCCTTCTAGAGCACTATATTTCTTGCTGCCCTGGCCACCAACTCCCCTGAGTACCTGATGCTGCCAGATTACCTGCGACCCAAGCAGCTGCACCACCTCCCCCCATGGCCCTCACAGGGGCAGACCCAAGTCCTCCAGGCAGCCTCAGGAGCAAACCCCAGTGGACGACCCTCAGGCAGAGGTGGAAATTATACCACAATTGAAACCCAGGGGCAGCATGACTAAGGAAGAAGACCCCAAACCTCCCCACCAGCTGTACACGCTGCAGATTAAATCCACACGATCAACTAGGCAGACTGTGTCTATGGAATATGTAAAAGATCATTGCGAGCTCCCACAAAAGAAAACACACTAGTTCTGATAGCTGTGGACATTGGAGGCAAGAACAAACAGGAATAGAACCAGAATAGAATCTGAGCTGCTCCCACTGCAGGTCCAGAGATGAGCGCAGTGTTGGAGCGCATCCTAGGAAGACAAGGTGGACTGTTACTCCCAGCGAGGGAAAGGACTTTGACAGCAGTGACTTAAGAAAAACATTACTAATTTTTTGACTTGTTCTGTAGAAAATTTTGGATTTTTGTTTCTTTTCTCCCTTCTGTTGTAGTTGTTGATTTTATTGGCACTATGAAATCCAATTAAGCTTTTTTTTTCCCTCAGTCACATTTTTCATTGTTGTTATGAACATCTGCCTCTATGTCGGGCTTTTGCAGTTCTTTGGAGTTTTCTTATATCTTTTTCTTTTCTCTTTTTCTTAATTTTAATTTTTAATTTTTTAACATATTATTATTTTCTCTACATTTATTCCTTTGTTTGCTTTTCCTACTGTTCTTTCCCCCTTGCAATAAATATTTAACATATATAAATCTTCTTTATATTCCTCTATTTAACTTTGCATATCTATTCTTTCTTTCCTTTCTTTCTCTCCTTTCCTCTCAACGTATTTATTTAGTCTTATTTTAATTGCTTTATTCCTCAATTGGCACCTTGCTTTAGCTTTGTTTTCCAGTTTGTGCTTTAGTTAGTTTTGTTCTGGTAGATAAAATTTTTGGTTTCCTTTGTTCGCTGGGTCAATCTATTTTACTTTATTTTTGTTGGACTGTTTTGATTTTGCTTATGGGAGTATGTGTATATGTGTATATTCAGTCACACTTTTTAGTTGTTATAAACTTTGCCTCTGTGTTGGGCTTTTGCAGTTCTATGGAGTTTTCCTTTTTCTTTTTTTCTTTCTTCTTCCATTTTTTTTTTCTTTTCTCTTTTTTATAATTTTAATTAAAAATTTTTTTAAACCTATTATATTTTTTCTACATTTATTCCTTTATTTCCTACTGTTGGTTTCCCCTTGCAGTAAATCCTTAATGTATATAAATATTCTTCATCTACCTCTATTTAACTTTCCATATCTATTTTTTCTTTCCTTTCTTCTCAACATATTTGTTAGTTTTGTTTTCATTGTTTTATCCCTCACTTGGTACCTTGCTTTAATTTTGTTTTCCAGTTTGTGCTTTTTTGTAGTCTTGTTCTTAAGTGGTAAATATAATTTTTATTTCCTTTGTTTGCCAGGTCAATCTACTGTATTTTATTTTGTTGGACTGTTTTAACTTTGCTCACGGGTGTATATGTATATGTGTATATTACATTATTTTACTTATTATTTGCCTGATTTTGTAACTGCCATTTGTCTGGGGTTTATCTTTGGTTTCTTGTTTTTGGATATTTGTTTTAATCTCACTTAGTGTTGTGGAATCTCCATTACTGACCAGAGATCAAGCTCTAAGGCTTTGGATTGGGAGCACTCAGCCCAATGCCCTAATGCCCTGTGGTAATCTGTTAACAGAAAACTAACCTTAGGGCCCTAGGGGTTATCAAATAGTGAGAACTCACACAAAGGAAACCACTTGAATATAAAACCCAGCATGACCCAACCATCAGTAGCACCCATTTTAAACAGCAAAACAAAAACACAAACCCAATCATCAGTAGACAGGATTACTACTTTACTCAGCCCTGCCCATCAGAGGAAAAACAAACAAAAACTCAACATAAATCTCACCCTATATGAAGCTTACACAAACCACTGGACCAACCTTAGGAGGGCAGAAACCAAAAGGAAGAAAGAATTAAACCTTCTTCAAGCAAAGAATTAAACTTTATTTGAAGCCTGGAAAAAGGAAACCTCAAACACAATAAGTTAAAAAAATAAATAATGAAAAGGCAGAGAAATACTACACAAGTGGAGGAACAAACAGAAGTCCAAATAAATGAAGAGAAAATAGGCAAACTACTTGATAAAGAATTCAGAATAATGATAGTAAAGATGATCAAAAATCTTGAAAACAGAATGGAGAAAATGCAAGAATCAATTAAGAAAGAACTAAAAGAATTAAACAATAAACATACAAACAACACAATTACAGAAATTAAAAATACTCAAGAAGGAATCAACAGCAGATATCTGAAGCAGAAGAACAAAGCAGTGAGCTGGAAGATAAAATAGTGGAAATAACTTATGAAGAGCAGAATAAAGTAAAAAGAATGAAAAGAACTGAGGATAGGCTCAGAGATCTCTGGGACAATATCAAATGTACCAGCATTTGAATTATAGGAAAGGAGCAGCAGCTGCGCTTTGTTGGAGCAGCCGTAGAGAGCTACCACAAGTCCAAGGTAAGAGAAATCTAAGTAAGAGGGTAGGTGTTGTGAGAGGGCATCAGAGGGTAAACACACTGAAACCATAATCACAGAAAACTAGCCAATCTGATCACACAGACCACAGCCTTGTCTAACTCAATGAAACTAAGCCATGCCGTGTGGGGCCACCCAAGACGGTTGGATCATGGTGGAGAGGTCTGACAGAATGTGGTCCACTGGCGAAGGGAATGGCAAACCACTTCAGTATTCTTGCCTTGAGAACCCCATGAATAGTATGAGAAGTCAAAATGATAGGATACTGAAAGAGGAACACCCCAGGTTGGTAGGTGCCCAATATGCTACTGGAGATCAGTGGAGAAATAACTCCAGAAAGAATGAAGGGATGGAGCCAAAATAAAAACAATACCCAGTTGTGGATGTGACTGGTGATAGAAGCAAGGTCCAATGGTGTAAAGAGCAATATTGCATAGGAACCTGGAATGTCAGGTTCATCAATCAAGGCAAATTGGAAGTGTTCAAACAGGAGATGGAAAGAGTGAATGTCGACATTCTAGGAATCAGCGAACTAAAAAGGACTGGAATGGGTGAATTTAACTCAGATGGCCATTATATCTACTAATGTGGGCAAGAATCCCTTAGAAGAAATGGAGTAGCCATCATGGTCAGCAAAAGAGTCCGAAATGCAGTACTTGGATATAATCTCAGAAATGACATAATGATCTCTGTTCGTTTCCAAGGCAAACCATTCAATATCATGGTAAACCAAGCCTATGCCCCAACTAGTAACGCTGAAGAAGCTGAAGTTGAACGGTTTTATGAAGACCTACAAGACCTTTTAGAACTAACACCCAAAAAAGATGTCCTTTTCATCATAGGGAACTGGAATGCAAAAGTAGGAAGTCAAGAAACACCTGCAGTAACAGGCAAATTTGGCCTTGGAGTGCAGAATGAAGCAGGGCAAAGACTAACAGAGTTTTGCCAAGAGAACACACTGGTCATAGCAAACACCCTCTTCCAACAACACAAGAGAGGACTCTACACATGGACATCACCAGATGGTCAACACTGAAATCACACTGATTATATTCTTTGCAGCCAAAGATGGAGAAGCTCTATACAGCCAGCAAAAACAAGACTGGGAGCTGACTGTGGCTCAGATCATGAGTTCTTTATTGTCAAATTCAGACTTAAATTGAATAAAGTAGGGAAAATCACTAGACCATTCAGGTATGACCTAACAAATCCCTTATAACTATACAGTGGAAGTGAGAAATAGATTTGAGGGACTAGATCTGACAGACAGAATGCCTGATGAACTATGGATGGAGGTTAGTGACATTGTACAGGAGACAGGGATCAAGACCATCCCTATGGAAAAGAAAGCGAAAAGGCAAAATAGTTGCCTGAGGAGGCCTTAAAAATAGCTAAGAAAAGAAGAAAAGCAAAAAGCAAAGGAGGAAAAGAAAGATATTCCCATTTGAATGCAGAGTTCCAAAGAATAGCAAGGAAAGATTAGAAAGCCTTCTTCAGTGATCAGTGCAAAGAAATAGAGGAAAACAACAGAATGGGAAAGACTAGAGATCTCTTCAAGTAAATTAGAGATACCAAGGAAACATTTCATGCAAAGATGGGTTCAATAAAGCACAGAAATGGTATGGACATAACAGAAGCAGAAGGTATTAAGAAGAGGTGGCAAGAATACACAGAATTACTGTACAAAAAAGATCTTCACGACCCAGATAATCACAATGGTGTGAGCACTCACCTAGAGCCAGACACACTGGAATGTGAAGTCAAGTGGACCTTAGAAAGCATCACTATGAACAAAGCTGGTGAGGGTGATGGAATTCCAGTTGAGCTATTTCAAATCCTGAGAGATGGTGCTGTGAAGGTGCTGCACTCAATACACCAGCAAATTTGGAAAACTCAGCAGTGGCCACAGGACTGGAAAAGGTCAGTTTTCATTCTAATCCCAAAGAAAGGCAATCCCAAAGAATGCTCAAACTACCGCACAATTGCACTCATCTCACACGCTAGTAAAGTAATGCTCAAAATTCTCCAAGTCAGGCTTCAGCAATACATGAACCATAAACTTCCAGATGTTCAACCTGGCTTTAGAAAAGGCAGAGGAACCAGAGATCAAATTGCCAACATCCATTGGATCATCGAAAAAGGAAGAGAGTTCCAGAAAAACATCTATTTCTGCTTTATTGATTATGCCAAAGCCTTTGACTGTGTGGATCACAGTAAACTGTGGAAAATTCTGAAAGAGATGGGGATACCAGCCCATGTGACCTGCCTCTTGAGAAACCTGTATGCAGGTCAGGAAGCAACAGTTAGAACTGGACATGGAACAACAGAGTGGTTCCAAATAGGAAAAGGAGTACGTCAATGCTGTATATTGTCCCCCAGCTTATTTAACTTATATGCAGAGTACATCATGAGAAACACTGGGCTGGATGAAGCACAGCTGGAATCAAGATTGCTGGGAGAAATATCAATAACCTCAGATATGCAGATGACACTACCTTTATGGCAGAAAATGGTGAGGAACTAGAAAGCCTCTTGAAAGAGAAAGAGGAGAGTGAAAAAGTTGGCTTAAAGCTCAACATTCAGAAAACTAAGATCATGGCATCTGGTCCCATCACTTCATGGGAAATAGATGGGGAAACAGTGGAAACAGTGTCAGACTTTATGTTTTGGGGCTCCAAAATCACTGCAGATGGTGACTGCAGCCATGAAATTAAAAGATGCTTACTCCTTGGAAGGAAAGTTATGACCAACCTAGATAGCATATTAAAAAGCAGAGACATTACTTTGCCAACAAAGGTCTGTCTGATTAAGGCTATGATTTTCCTGTGGTCATGTATGGATGTGACAGTTGGACTGTGAAGAAAGCTGAGCGCCAAAGAATTGATGCTTTTGAACTGTGGTGTTGGAAAAGACTCTTGATAGTCCCTTGGACTGCAAGGAGATCCAACCAGTCCATCCTAAAGGAGATCAGTCCTGGGTGTTCATTGGAAGGACTGGTGCTGAAGCTGAAACTCCAATACTTTGGCCACCTCATGCGAAGAGTTGACTCACTGGAAAAGACCCTGATGCTGGGAGAGACTGGGGGCAGGAGGAGAAGGGGATGACAGAGGATGAAACGGCTGGATGGCATCACCAACTTGATGGACATGAGTTTGAGTAAACTGCGGGATTTGGTAATGGACAGGGAGGCCTGGCGTGCTGCAATTCATGGGGTCACAAACAGTTGGACACGACTGAGCGACTGAGCTGAGCTGAGCTGAGAAGAAGGAGAGAAAAAGAAAAGGGTATGGAAAATTTTTAAGATATTATAGTTAAAAATTTCCCAGACATGGCAAAGGAAATATTCAATCAAGTTCAAGGGGCACAAAGAGTCCCATACAGGATAAACCCAAGGAGAAACATGCCAAGATACATGGTAATCAAACTAACGAAGACTAAACACAAAGAATGTTAAAAGCAGCAAGTGAGAAGCAACAAGTAATATAAAAAGGAAATCTCATATGCTTAACAGCTCATCTTTCAGCAGAAACTCTGCATGCCAGAAGGGAAAGGCAGGATATATTTAAAGTACTAAACCAAGATTACTGTACCCAGCAAGGATCTCATTCAAAATTGATGGAGAAATAAAAAGCTTTTCTGACAACAAAAGTTAAGAGAATTCAGTACCTCCAAACCAGCTTTACAACACATGTTAAAGGGACTTATATAGTCAAGAAATAAAACAGAAGAAAAAAGATCTACAAAATCAACCCCAAACAATTAAGAAAATGGCAATAGGAACATATATATCAATAATTAATTTAAATGCAATTAGAATAAATGCTCCAACCAAAAGACACAGACTGGCTAAATGGATACAAAAAGAAGGCCCATAGATATGCTGTCTACAAGAAATCCACTTCAGACCTAGACACATAATGACTGAAAGTGAGAAGATGTTAAAATATATCCCAAGCAAATGGGAAGCAGAAACAGTTGGAGTAGCAATCCTCATACCAGACAAATTAGACCTTAAAATAAAGATTACAAGAGACAAGGAAGGACACTCCATAATGATCAAGGGATCAATCTAAGAGGAAGACATAACAACTGTAAATATCTATGCATCCAACATAGGAGCACCTCAATACATAAGACAAACACTAACAGACATAAAAGGAGAAATTCACAGTAGCACAATAGTAGTAGGAGACTTTAACACCCCACTCACACCAATGGACAGATCATCAAAACATAAAATTAATAAGGAAATACAAGTCTTAAATGATACATTAGATGAGATGGATCTCATTGATATCTTTAGGACATTCCATCCAAATGCAGAAGAATGCACCTTCTTCTCAAGTGCACATGGAACATTCTCCAGGATAGACCATATCTTGGGTCACAAATAAAACCTTAGTAAATTTTAAGAAAATTGAAATTGTATCAACCATCTTCTCCAACCACAATGCTATGAGACTAGATATCAATTACAAGGAAAAAAAAAACACTGTAAAAAACACAAACACATGGAGATTAAACTATGTTTCTAGATAACCAACAGGTTTCTGAAGAAATCAAAAGGGAAATCAAAAAATTTCTAGAAACAAATGACAATGAAAACACAACAACTCAAAACCTATGGGATGTAGCAAAAGCAGTTCTTAGAGGGAAGTTTATAGCAATACAATCCTACCTCAAGGAACAAGAAAAGCATCAAATAGAAAGCCTAACTTTACACCTAAAACAACTGGAAAAAGAAGAACCAAATAAACCCCAAAATTAATAGAAGAAAAGAAGCAAAAAAAGACCTGAGCAGAAATAAATGAAAAAGAAATGAAAGAAAAAATAGTAAAGATTAATAAAACTAAAAGCTGGTTCTTCAAGAAGATAAATAAAATTGACAAACCTTTAGCCAGACTCATCAAAAACAAAAAAGAGAAGAATCAAATCAACAAAATTAGAAATGAAAAAGGAGAGGTTACAACATACAATGCAGAAATAAAAAGGATTATAAGAGATTATTATGAACAACTATATGACAATAAAATAGATAACCCGGAAGAAGTGGACAGTTAGAAAAGTTCAATCTTCCAAACTGAACCAGGAAGAAATATAAATTATGAACAATGCAATTACAAGCATTGAAATTGAAGAAGTGATCAAAAATCTCCCAAAAAACAAAAGCCCAGGACCAGATGTGGTATATATACACAATGGAATATTACTCACCCATAAAAAAGAACACATTTGAGTCAGTTCTAATGAGGTGGATGAATTTAGAACCTACTATACAGAGTGAAGTAAGTCAGAAAGAGAAAAATAAATATCATATTCTAACACGTATATATGGAATCTAAGAAAATGGTATACTGAAGAGTTCATTTACAGGGCAACAGTGGAGAAACAGACATAGAGGATAGACTTCTGGACATGGGGAGAGGGAGCGAGAGGGTGAGATGTATGGCAAGAGTAACATGGAAACTTACATTACCATATGTGAAATAGAGAGCCAACGGGAATTTGCTGTATGGCTCAGGAAACTCAACAGGGGCTCTGTGTCAACCTAGAGTGGTGTATGAGGAGGGAGATGGGAGAGAGGTTCACAAGGGAGGGGATATATGTATACTTATGGTTCATTCATGCTGAAGTTTGACAGAAAACAACAAAATTCTGTAAAGCATTTATCCTTCAATAAAAAATAAATACGTTTAAAAAAATAAATAAATTTAAAATTAAAAAAAATAAAATTCCCCCAAAGAGGGACTTCCCTGGTGGTCCAGTGGTTAGGGCTATCTTTAAGTGCAGGAGGGTATTGGTTCAATCCCTGGTTGATCTCACATGCCTTTTGGCCAAAAAGCCAAAACATAAAACAGAAACAATACTGTAATAAATTCAATAGATTTTTTAAATAGCCCACATTTAAAAAAAAAAAAAAAACTTTAATAAAAAAATTCTCCCAAAGAAAAATATGAATGTCTTTTTTATGCTCTTGGTATATGCCTACATTAAGTTATAGGCTACTAGCTGTTTAATCATCCACTGGTTGTAGGCCAATTAATATTGGCCATAATGGCAGGGTTACATGGTGCAGGTGGCAATATAAGGATTTTCTTACCAGAGAGCTGAATAACCTCAAATCCTTAGCAAGTGTCCAAAGGGGACATATAAGTAGCAGGAATCTGATGTCTATCAGAAGAAAGGCAATGCAACTCTCAGTGAAGATGAAATTTCAGAGTTTTCCCAGTACAGAAACCATAATATATGGAGCACTAACAATGTGAGATGTGCATTATATATATTAATGTTTATTTAACTATTATAACAACATAGGAAGGTATGTATTATTGACATTACAGATGAGGCCTCCAAATTTAAGGAACTTGATCAAGTTCACACAACTAGTAAGTGTTAGAGCTAGAATATCAACTGAGACTTGGCTGATATTGAATCTAATTTATTCCTCAACAGTACCACACTGATTTTCACAGGAATTATAAAATCAATTAATTACTATGAGTTGAATTTCATGTGATGAGTCACAGGCAACAATCTCTCACTCTTATTAACTTGGAGTATATTAAGGTGGAATATATTCTCCTACATGGGAGAGAAGAGAACAAAAACTACATATTCAGGGATATGAACTATGGTGCTGGAGAAGACTTGAGAGTCCCTTGGACAGCAAGGAGATCAAACCAGTCCATCCTAAAGGAAATCAACCCTGAATATTCATTGGAAGGACTGATGCTGAAGCTGAAGCTCCAATACTTTGGAGCTTTGATATGAAGAGTCAACTCATTGGAAAAGACCCTGATGCTGGGAAAGATTGAGAGGAGAAGAAAAGGGGGCAACAGAGGATGAGATGTTTGAATGGCATCACTGACTCAATGAACATGAGTTTGAGCAAACTCCAAGAGATAATGAAGTGCAGGGAAGCCTTGCGTGCTACAGTCCATGAGTTCACAAAGAGTTGGACACGACATAGCGACCGAACAACAAGAAAAGGATATGAAAGAAATAATTATTTTATATAACTCAGAACTCTTAAGAAGTAAAAGTCAGGTGCACTCAGCATAAACAAGGTTGTTAGGAATAAAGTCAGGGAGTACCTAGTCCCTTGTCCTCTGTCTCCCAGGCTGGTGCTTCTTGAATGATGCCATGTTGTCCCTCTGTTTGCTGGCTTTCCTGCTGAATAGCAAGCATTCATTTTATAACTAGGAGAAAAAATATTAATAGTTCAAATCATAAAATGTAAACAATAAAATCAAACAATAGATATAGTTTATTATCTCCCAATAGCATTTTGTGTTCTATGGAACAAATTAAGTGTTAATAAATATCTCTTTGGAAACCACATATAGCACCCATTGACTCCAAGAAGAATTTATACCTTTGATCCTAGATCAGAATATTTTAAAAATTACAAAAGCCTTCACACTAGAATTCAGCATAACAGTACTAAAATTATTATATAAAAGAGAAAACTGTCTTTACTTATTAAGGAAAAACTTTTGAATTTTCTACATTGCCACTCAAATTTTTATTCCATGGCCAGAGTGGAGATTGTAGTGATAAAATAAATAATAATAGAGTAAATTATATTTCTGAAGCATATCATGTTCTTCTTTTAGTGATATATGTTTTTAAAAGTGTCTCTGAACCTATAAATTGAGCTATCTGGGGAGAAAAATACACAAACATACATAATGGCAATAATGTGCTTTTTGAGCATTAAGGCTTTCAAACAAACCCCTATCCTTGAAAGATGGCTTGCTTGGTACATCTGTTATCTAAAAAGGAAAAAGCACTGCTAAATGAGTTGTCTTTTATTTCTATTTTTAAAAATCTTATTTTTATTTTATTTTTTAAATTGGAGTATAATTGATTTACAATGTTTTGTTGATTTCTGTTGTTCAGCAAGGTACTTCAGCTCTACATAAAAATATACTTTTAAAACTTTCTCTGAAACCTGAGAGACTATTTATAAAATTCAAAAGACTACAGGAAGTGCTTGCTCTTACACAGGCAATAAAGATTCCTATTTTTCCCGAGAGGTTACAACGAATCTATTCCTTTTTATGAAAACTTGCCTTCTCAGCCTGTGGAATTCTCTTGAAAATGTGTTTTGCCTTATGAGTAATGTAATTTCAGCTACTACTTACATCTATATAAGGCACTTTACTCCTATGATACTAAAAAGCAGTATTAGTCACTCTAGACTTTCCAGCTATCACCTCTGTAAGATCCTTCTGGCTAATACCAATGAACATATTCTATACTCTAAATCTCTTTTCCTCCCTTTCTCCCCTGGAAAATATAATTTCTATTTAAAAAATCACAAAGTGGTAAAAATAATTTATTCATTTCCAAAAAGGAACTTAAATGCAAATACGGTCTCTTTTGCAAAAGCTAAGGGATCAAGTGAATAAGATATTCTAGCAAAATCTCAACTGTTAAAAGTTACAGAGGATAGAGTCTATTTATTCTATAACATGAGATGACTAGATGGCCATCACAGGTGTTTCTTCCGCTTCCACATCATAAAGTGAAAAAGGAAATTTTGAGATCATAATGTATTACTGGTCCCAACAGACAATAGTGGCATAAGTCTTCTGATCTAATTACCACAGGGTTTCTATTATCTCTCTCTTGAGAGCTCTAAGACATACTAACTTTAAAAAAAAACTGAAGTAAAATAGTATATAACATTTCATCATTATGACAGTTACCTTGAACTCTTTATCAGGTAGATAATTTCCAATTGACAAAGGTATTTTCCTGAGGGTTTTATCTTGTTTTATTTGGAACATATTCCTCTGTCTCCTCATTTTGCCAGACTCTGTGTTTGTTTCTATATATTAGCAAAACCTCCCTAGTTTTGAAGGGTGGCCTTGTCTAAGATGCGTCCCATAGAATCCAGGAGCACAATCACTCTGGCCACCAGAGCTAGGTGTTCGAGAGACATCCAGGTTTGGGCTGTGTGTGCCTGCCTGCTGTGGCAAGGGAGGGGGCGGGGCTCTCGAATGGCCCCCTTGCTGAGTTGCATAGCTGTGGCTCTTTGGGGCTAGATGGCCTCCTGGTCGGGTGTGCCAACTGGTGCTTGCAGGTGAGAGAATTCCAAAGTAGTACCTGTCAGTGTCAGTATTAGCAAGGTAGAATGAGATCTCAAAAATGGTGTCAGCCAGCATCTCCCTTTCTAGGGGGACCCCAATAGGCTCCTGCCTCTCTGGAAGATGCTTTAAGATTGGCAAGTGGATCTCCTTCACTTTTTCAAACAGATGCTTTTCAAACTGTTTGTTGTTGTTGTTTTGTTTTTTTGTGCTGCAAAGTGAGTCTGCAAATGAACCCTTTAAGATTGGATTCTTCATGTCCTATAGTACTACAGTTTTCCTGGATATATCCTTGTTTTTCAAAGCCACATGTTTCGGAGGCTTATCTCTCCTGCATGGAATCTGAGGGCTGGGATGCCTGATAAGAGGTACAAGTTCATGACTCTTTGGAAGAAGTTCCGTAGTTTTGAGCCCCCTCCCAATTGTGGATGGCTCACCAGCAGTAGGGTGTTTCTTTGGTGAGACTATGTCTTTGCCTTCACTACAATCTCAATGCTGCTCTTTTATCCTTTCTTTTGGAGGCTCTGTTTACCAAGTGTTCAGTTCTTTTCAGAGGAAACTATTCAGTAGTTTCAGAGGAAACTACAACTATTTGTGGTTGTAGATTTGTTGTGTCCGTGGTAGGAGGTGAATTCACAATCTCCCCATGTTGCCATCTTGAACTGCTGTCTAAGACATACTAGCTTTTCATCTTTAGACTTCTCTTTCATTCACCTTTTTCTTTCATTCCGGATAGGGAAGAAATTTTAACCTTGGGGGTAGAAAAAGCTGACTTTGTTGAAAAAAATCGAATCCCTTTGCCACATGGCATAGTTGAAACTATCAGGAGAAGAATCTTCCATCTGTTTACATTTCAAAGCATTATCCCCACATACTTATTCAGATTGATCTTTTCAGCAGATATCTTTGCCTGCTGGAGACAAAAATGTCAAAGAGACTGGGAAAAAGTGGTATCTCTTTATATAGTAGGTCCTTTTTAGAGTCACGGCTCAAATCTTTAAAAGCACTATATAAACTATATAAGTACAACTATATAAAGTACATTGTGCAATTCCTGAGACATAGCAAATGTTCATTTAATAATGTGTATTCTTGTTTTATTATTATAAGTCTAGGTTTGCAATTATTTTGAGTAGAATCTGCTATCAGGGTAATGTCACCCAACTTCAAATCCCATGTAGGTTGACCTAATTCCTAAGGTACCCAAGCTCCAAAATTACCATCTTCTCATTGTTTCCAATCTCTTAAATTCAACTTTAATTTCTTTACTCATTTATTCATATAGTCATTCATTCAACAAATATTCAATGAGATGGAAAACTCTATACAAAAAAATACAAAAAATAAAATATTATTGTGCTAATGATAATTAACACAACCCTACCTCCATAAGAGTACTGTCCAGTGGCAGATAGAGGTATTAATCTAATAATCACCCAAGTGATTCACCCAAGCAGTTTCACCAAGTGAAACTGCTATTATAATATGAGCTGGGAAGGAAAATTATGAGATTATATTTTTAGAGAAGTCAAGGAAGGCTGCAGTGCTTGATTTGAGACCCCTCAAAACGTCTCACACTCCTTCAGATATCAACTAGACATTAACAACAAGGAAGGAAATAATGCTCTAGGCAGTGAGAATGACATAGACAAAGACCCTAGAGTGGGAAAAAAGTGCCAAGAACTTACAGCTTGTAAGACTATAGGACAGAGAGGACAAGAAAGGAGTCCAGAGCAACATGAGGTTGGGGAGTTAGGTGTGAATGACAGCATCCAGGCTCTTGAGATGGACTTTATCTGGACTTTAGCTGGAAATTCACAGTACAAGTGAAGTTTGACAACACAGGAGTGACATGAGAGCAATGGACAACAAAATGGGGCAGAACAAGTGTAAGTGATGGACCTGGGCAATGGCACTTTTCACTTGCACTGAAGAGATACAAAGGGCTGAGATGTCAGCCTACAAGAGAACAGAATAATAGCAAGGAAAATTGGTGGAGTCTAGGAATATTTAGGAAGTGAAGTCAAGATCAATGCTAATAGATTTCATACAAGACAGTGCAGGAGAAGGAGGTATTAAGAATGAGAACAGATGTATACGCTGGGATCTGAGTTGCAGAGAGTAGTTTGCAAAGAAGTGTTTTTTAAGGAGAGAATGATGTAGGCAGTGCCTTTCCATTTTTGGCTTGTTTTACACATTTGTGTAAAATAGCTACTACTCTGATGGCAGGTTGCCCATTCTCTACATATTTGTAATTATTTCTCAGCTAGAAAAAGTACAAAACTTAGTTGCCTTTCTACACCTCCTATGATTATGTTATTATACAGGAGTAATCAAATTAATTTAACAAAACGTTAGCAACTTAAAGGATCTTATGAGACTTCTCATGACATTTTGAAAGAGAAAAAAGTGAAATAATTACAGAAATATTGGTAACTTCTTAATATATATCAGATTTTTTTTTCTTTTGGCTAACATAAAAAGAAAAATGTATCTTCTACCAGTACTTTAGAAGATACAGATGTACTAGAATGTGTTAATAGTAGAAATTCATCATTATCTCCTAGCCTCTATGGTATTTTTATAAACTGGATTTCTATTAGTGCTTTATTCTTATTCAATCTCACAGCCTGTAAAGGAGCACATCTAATTTAAAGTTGTTGCTTATATTCAATGCCATGGCATGCCCAGAATAAAGTTTGATAGTAGTCTTATATCCGCTATCACAAACCCATATAAATATGCATCTTATTTCAAAGTAATAAAGATGTCTCTGACTAGAAAATGGTAAGGGTGATTCCTCCCAAAATATGTTAATAATTAAATAGGGAGTAACTCTGTTTTGAAGATCAATAAATATGTATTCCATACAAAGTCATAACTTTACAAACGTGTAATCCATGTTAAACCCCATCTCCAAGTTTCACCAAGCGTACGTTCTTGGTTTACAAGCATATATATGACAGTTAAATTACATGTTTATCATTTTCACTGAAGACATTTGACATTTATAGGTTATGGTAAAAACAAATTGGGTAATTTTGCTGCCTTAAAAAGACAAACCCACTACAAAAACTGTATGTTCTCTGCTTTCAAAGAGAATAGTTTTGGTTTCCAAATGTGAGGGGATTTTACTTATTTTTTCTTACATACATAAAATACAAGGAATTGTAGACACTGATCTGCTTTGTCTATCAAATTTTTATAAGTAGGATATATTAGTTTTGGCTAATAGTAACAGGAGACAAGTCCTTCAGTGACTTGAATGAAATAAAATAATTAAAGCAGGTCTTTTGCTGGCATAATCTGTGGTGTTATCCTCAGGTTGTTCTAATGAAGCAGACTTATTATGTATTGCAGTTTATGACCAAGCTTAGAGATGTCCCCGAAAGAAGAAATTTACGCCTATCATCCCACATGGGTTCTTTTGCACCTTTTCAAGGGCATTATGATATTGTTTTGTATGAACATGATTTTGTTCCTTTAAGAAAGTTTAGGTCCACATTTTCTCTTTAAATGCTAGACTAAAAAGGACAGCTTCACTTTCAGGTCTCTACATTCTCTTTAAGAAGGGGAGGTGAGAATTAGATCGCACAGAACCCTCTATCACATTTAAGCTATGGTACTGCAGAATGCTTGCTAGAGATTCAGGCTCTGAATTGTAAGGTAAGTATCCTTGTAGTGTCTGCAAGTTTGTGCACTCCTGTAAAGAACCAAAGCTTAAGTGGGATAGGGGATTCCTTATTTACAAATGAAATTAATTTCAAATATGTTAGTATTCATTCTGTAAATTAGAAAAGCCCAAAATGATGTCCTCTATTTAATAGATCACTAGGGCAATATATTGTGACAGTATTATTTTGGATCCAGCTATCAAATAGTGGATCAACTATTTTGTCCCACTATAATCAAAAGCCATTTAACTGGAGAAATAAGAGTGAAAAGATATTAGTCAGCCAGAGTCTCAGTTTTACTACAATTTTTTTAATACACATTTTTACTACAATTTTTACTACCATTTTTCTTGTTACCCAGAGCAGGAAAATCTGAAAAATCATTGATGCTTCCAATGTAGTGGGGGCTCCTGGGAACCTTGTCTCCTCATTCCACAATTTGCACTGCCATCTCTTGTTCCTTTCATATTGTACATCACACCAGAAGTGCTATTGATGCTATTTTTGTTGATATCACAGGCCCTTGTGTTTCCTTTAACCATAGTCCTTCAATAAGCATATTAGTTATTTTATATGTACCTGAAAAAAATTCAAATATGAAAATAGGAAGTCAGTTTTAGCTTTCACTTTTATTTCGCCATTATATACCTTGCTACTTAAATACAGTAGGATCCCTCTGTGCCAAACAAAATGTGAATAAAAATGTCAACTTCTCAGGTTTAGTACAAGAATTAAATGAGATGACAGAATATATTATAAAGTATCCAAAACGTTATAAATCTCAAAAAAGGGAGAAGGCTTCTCCTATATTTAGCTAAACTTTAAAATATGAAAAAATCTCAAATAGTTTTTGGTTGAAAACTCACATAAATTGCCTGGGAATCGGTAATAATGAAAATATATTTAATAGCTTATATGACACACCTAAAGCAGTGCTTGGAGAGATATTTAATAGCCTAACCATTTATATTACTAAAATATATATGTACATATATATATATAATGAGTATCCAACCTAATCAGTTAAAGAGCAGTAAGACAAAGAGTATAAGTATATTGGAAAAAGTAATCGATGGCAAACACTGAACTGAAAAATAGAATGTAGTTATCTAAGAGATGACTCTATAGGAAAATAAAGAATAAAACAGATAAATCATTATTTAATATAAAAAAGGAAAAGACAAACATACCAAGCATAAAGATGCAAATTTTCACAGATGACATTGAAAAATTATAAATTACTTTGCTCATCTCTGTAAAAATTAATTTACAAGGTAGATAAATAATCTAAGATAACCCAATCAAGATGGCATAAAAAATTGAAACCTACAGATTACCATAGAAGAACTAGAGAAACTTATCAAATAACTTCTCACTTCCCATCTCCATAACACAAACACATTGAAGTTAATGCATTAATCATAAATAAATTCTTCAGGAAATTCATGTAATTCCATAAATTATTTAACTAATACAAAACTATGCAATACAGGAGATGCAGGTTTGATCCCTGGGTCAGGAAGATCCCCTGGAGGAGGAAATGGCAAGTCACTCCAGTATTCTTGCCAGGAAAATCCCAAGGATAGAGGAGCTTGGCAGGTTACAGTCCACAGGTTTGCAAAGAGTCAGATATGACTGAGTCACAGAACACACACACACACACATGATATCTCCATTGCTCAAGAGCATATTTAACAAATGCAAACATAAGTAAAAGATTAGCAAAAAAATCAGTTTCCCTTACTGGTCATAAATCCTAAACTAAATATTAGCAAACAGAATATAAGGGCATAACAAAATAGTAATAATCCATTACTAATTAGTCTTACTAGATTCAGATATAACTCAATATTGAAAGAATATAATAATATAATCTGCAGAGTAATATAGATTCAAATATAAAATAATTATAATCACTTATCAAATGTTAAAAGGTATTTGATAAAAATTTAGCACATTTGTCTTAAATAGTACATAGTAAGTTTAAAATTATATATATTTATTTGACAATAAAAATATATATATATAAATTTAAACATATTAGATATAAATCTGGGCTTCCCTGGTAGCTCAGCTGGTAAAGAATCTGCCTGCAATGCAGGAGACCCCAGTTCTATTCCTGGGTCAGGAAGATCCTCTGGAGAAGGGATAGGCTACCCACTCCAGTATTCTTGGGCTTCCCTGGTGGCTCAGATGGTAAAGAATCTGCCTGCAAGGTGGGAGGCCTGGGTTTGATCCCTGGGTTGGGAAGATCGCCTGCAGGAGGGCATGGCAACCCACTCCAGTATTCTTGCCTAGAGAATCTCCATGGACCGAAGAAACTGGAGGGCTACAGTCCATGGGGTCGCAAAGAGTCGGACATGACTGAGCTACTAAGCACAGATATAAATCTAAAATTTACAGTATTAATGCGGATATAGAGTTTAATGTGCAGTGTTTCTATCAAATTTTGAAACTGCATGTATATTCACTATTACCAATCTTGTTTAACATTGTTTTGGACATAACAGCTTATGTGATTTAATGAAAAAGAGAAATGAGATAAGAAACAGGTGAAAGTATCATTATATATCAAAAACAATATTGTGTGTCTGGAAAACTAAAGTAAATTGACTAAAAAACTTTAAAAATATTCATTTTCACTGGAGGGATTAAGCATAGAGAGATATATTTTTAAAGTGATGTTCAAGATTCACATGGAATAAATTTTAAAACTCTCTTGTGGGACATAAAAATAAAATTTGAATCAATTAAAAGGCAATATGCTGTTTCTGGCTAGAAAGGCTCAGGAAGATAAAATGTTAAATTTCCCAAATTAATATTTAAGATATAATCTGTTACCAATAAAAACCGCAAAGTAATTTTTTTTGAACAAGTGAATTCTAAAGTTCCTACACATACACTTTAAATATAACACAAAAAAGAAAAAGAAGAAAAAAAGATCAGTAAACTTCAGGAAATCCTACTGGCCTGGTGAAAGATTAAACAGAGAAACCATAAAAGAGGAGAAAATAGATCTTAAATTAGACCTCATACATATAGGTAGGATTTCAGCATAAAACACTAGTGAGTTTTTATTATGGGTGAAATAATGAATTGTTAAAATCCATACATCTTGAGAATATAGAAAGCTACTATCTAAAACTTACACTAGAATTAATTCAATATTTAAATATTTCTTTAAAAAATGGAGCAGCATAAGAAGAAGGTACAACTTCAGCATGAAGAAGACCTTCCTAAATTTTATATGAAAAAATGGAAGCCATGAAAAAAGGTATGCAAATTACAATAAAGCAGTCTCCTTGGCAGTATATATCATTACAGAATCAAAAGCAAACATCAAAAAGAAACAAAGCAAAAAACAGCAAAAAAGCAACATCATCTGACAACACCTGCTAACACAGGGAAGGTCTCCTTCCAAACTCATTAGAAAAAGAACATAAAATGACAGAAATTGTACTGGCACTAGTGTAAAGAATCTGGCTGCAATGCAGAAGACCTGGGTCCATCCCTGGGTTCAATCCCTGGGTTAGGAAGATTCCTTGGAGAAGGGAATGGCTACCCACTCCAATATTCTGCCCTGGAGAATATCACGGACTGTATAGTCCATGGGGTTGCAAAGAGTCCCACACGACTGAGCGACTTTCACTTTCACTTTTCACTAGCG
This sequence comes from Cervus canadensis, assembly GCF_019320065.1. Classification (NCBI taxonomy): domain Eukaryota; kingdom Metazoa; phylum Chordata; class Mammalia; order Artiodactyla; family Cervidae; genus Cervus; species Cervus canadensis. The sequence goes on from NC_057388.1 coordinate 55,570,464, forward strand.
GTAAAGAACCCCCTTCCAGTGCAGGTAGATGCCAAAGAAAAGGGTTCCATCCCTGGGTTGGGAAGATCCCCTGAAGGAGGGCATAGTGACCCACTCCATTATTCTCGCCTGGAGAATCCCATGGACACAGAAGTCTGGTGGGCGACAGTCCCTAGGGACGCAGAGAGTCAGACACGACTGAAGTGACTTCACACACGTACAAAGAGCAATTCACATAAAAAAGGAAAATATGTAGGAATAATAAAAAAGTTAATCTTGCCTTTTATCCCAACATCATAGTGGTCTACTGCTCTCTGAAAACTCATATATACTGAATAACTTACCTTAAGTATGTTTTAAGATGCATTTCTAAGTTCATAGTAAATTGAGGAAAATCTCAAAGAACCTATTTAGATGAATAGAGATATTAAACTGAACAAATAAGCAAATGCTAAACAAAGTACAAATATCCAAATCAGGGAACTAGAGCATTAAATATTAGGATGCTTAATTCTCAAATCTCTGTTCTATACATGTATGGAAAAACAGAAGCTAATGTTGGACAAGGAGATTTTAGAGTGAGCCCAGGCCCTCTAGCACGGCTGTCCAACAGGACTTTCTACATGGACGTGTTCTACTATAGCGGTGCTTGCCAATACAGTAACCACTAGCCACCTTAGGCTGTACTTGAAATATGCCTCATGCAACCATGGATACAATGTGTAGTTTTATTTATATTTAATTAATTTACATTTAAAAAGTCACCCATGGCTAGCACCTAAGTTATTGGACAGTAATAGCTAAGGACCCTCAACATTAGTAAAAGATGGGGTTACAAAATGGGTTTCTTCCCATGTAAAGTAAAGCTAACAATGAAACTTGCAACTTGATTATTTCTGGAACAACCGTGTGTAGAAGAAAGAGGAAAACAAATAGTGGTTTAAATGTATATTACTTGCTGGCTATATGAATCTTAAGTAAATATATTAAATTAGACATATTTTTGAGTTCAAAATAAACATTATTACAAATATAAATGGGATGAAATGGAATTAAAATTTTCAAATCTATTACAGGAGAGAAAAACTAAACAAAAAAGTTGACTATTAATAAATAAAATTAGAAACAGAAAACAAAGATAGAAAAAGAAAGGGAAGAAAGTAAACGATTGGAAAAATAAATTTAAATATAGTAAAAATTATCTTAGTAAGCCCTAGTAAATTAATTCAGTTGAAAAGTAGATTGCCTGACTGGATTAAAGATCCACTCCAATTCTGTTCATTGTATTAAAATGTGTATTCCAAGTTTAATACAGAAAGGCTGAAAATGATGGCTTGGAAACATATACAGAAAACTAGCAAATTAAGGAATCCTAAGGTACTATTATCAATATAAAACAAAAAATATTTTAAGGTGAGAAAAATTATTAGAGATAAAAATGACAATATAAAGATAATGGTTTCAATTGACTTGGAAGATATTAAAATTCTAAATTTAGATGAATCTGATTAAACACCTGACATTATTATAGATTAACAGACTGATGAATCCATCATCACAATGGGTATTTCAACACACCACTTAAAAATTAGTAAGAATAGAGATATCAGTGATACAGTTAAGAAGCAAAATTTAATGAACATACACAGAACTGTGCTATCAAGAGCTACAGAAATATTTTTGCAAATAAAATTTATTAAAAATTAATTTCACAAAATTTCAAAAATTGATAATAAATACCTCTAACCACAATACAATTAACTTAAGGATCAAATACTAAAAGATAAATAATCTATATCATATATTAAAATCTATTTCAAATTCATTAAAGTTACAGATGTGAAGAATGCAAACTTAAAGTTATATTCTTGGAAATATATCAGGCACATCTTACTTGTTTAGAAATAAATAAATATTTCTTAAAATAGTCCCAAAATGTGTAAATAATTTTGAAATGTTGAAAAATCTGATTCTATTAACAACTTCTGATTATCAAAACACAATAAAGTAAAAGTAAAGAAGAAAATATTGAGAATATAAGAAAAATGAAAATCTTTTCAATTTTACCTAAACATAAATAACTGTCATAAATGATTTTTAAATATGCAATCAATAAATGTGTGTGTGCATATACATATATATATATACACATATATATTAATAGGTGTTTACTAGAAGAGAAAACTAAAAGAATGATATATGAAAAAAATTTAATAATGCTAATTTTTGTTAAGGATTGGAGTAAAGATCACTCTCATTAACTGTTGATAATACAGTATCTTTACATAGATACACACACATATACATGACATTGCAAAATAACATATATATAATAACATGCAAATAGACTAAAAAGGATTGCCTATTTATAAAAAAACTTTAAATTCATTAGAATTGTCCTGAATAAGCATTTTGTTCTCATATCCACAATTAAATTCTTGTAGGCTATAAGTAAACAAACCAAGAGCAAAAGTCACTAACGAAAATGATACTAACAAAAAAGAAACAAAATTGTATGTATGACTTGATTAAGAGTTCAAACATAACATTTGAGTTCTACTGTCCATAAAAACTGAACCATACTACCAACTACCTAAATCACATTTTATCAAATTATTAAAAGACTTGGTCTCATTTGTTCAAAGACTGAATCATTAAATATAATAATTAAACATGAAATTGAATTATTGTATATATTCTTTCCATAGTGAAAAAAAAAAGAGTGCTAACATCTACTACAGAAATTTGGTCTATTGAAGTCTTCTTACAAAGAAAGTACTTTTTCATCAGTAATTCAATCTGATAAAAATATTTGCAAACCTATGCAGAGGCAGCAGGCTCATTAACAGAAGGTTATAAAAGTTCTTAAACTTACTCCCAAATGTAGTTTCTTTGAACACTGAACAAAAAAAAAAGAAAATAATTCGATAGAAAAACCTGTGCTACTGAAATGCTGAGTCCATAGTTCTTCCCAAATGAACAAGAACCTGTCCAAATAAAGTAATTTCTGTACAGTTTCAGCATTCTTTTCAAATTTCTATTGCTGTTGGAAACATTAGGTTTACATCAATTCCCTAATACTTGTAAGTCTGAAGAAATGAAATGCTGCTGCTAAGTCACTTCAGTCGTGTCCGACTCTGTGTGACCACATAGACGGCAGCCCACCAGGCTCCCCCGTCCCTGGGATTCTCCAGGAAAGAACATTGGAGTGGGTTGCCATTTCCTTCTCCAGGCATGAAAGTGAAAAGTGCAAGTGAAGTCGCTCAGTCGTGTCTGCCTCTTAAGGACCTCATGCACTGCAGCCTACCAGGCTCCTCCGTCCATGGGATTTTCCAGGCAAGAGTACTGGAGTGGGGTGCCATTGCCTTCTCTGGAAGAAATGAAATACTTGGGCATAAAAATATGACTATGAATACACTCACATACGTACACACAGTTCTCAAAGAACTTAGCATTTAATCCCTTTTAGAAATATTTTAAATAATTTTGCCGGGGTTTTTTTTTTTTTTTGGTGTAAATTTGCCTTTGTAGAATTTTTAAAACATTTCTCAAATATGACATTTCCAGCAGCAGTTAATTTTCTTTTTAAATATACAATGCATATGTACCAAACAGGTGCCCAACTTCCTGACTGTTCATCAATGATGTATGTGTGCTAAATTGCTTTAGTTGTGTCCAACTCTGTGCCACCTTATGGACTGTAGCCTGCCAGGATCCTCTCAGTCCATGGGATTCACCAGGCAAGAATACCGGACTGTGTTGCCACTTCCTTCTCCAGGAGATCTTCCCAAGCCAGGGATTGAACCCACATCTCTCAGGTCTCCTGCATTGGCAGGCACATTCTTTACTGCTAGCATCACATGGGAAGCCCTGTGCGCTTGATGGATGTCCTTATTTGCAAATGGTAACTATGAAGTTTCTTTACCATTATATTTCATGAAAGATTAAATTCTTCTACTGAATTTATGGCTCTAAATTTTGTTTAGTGACCTCTTCACACTACAATAGTATTTTGCGATCATGTGATGGTTAGAAAAAGCTCTTCCAATTATAGATTCATATTTAGACTATTTAGATCCGACTCACTATTGTAGGTGGGCTTCTCAGGTGGCACTAGTGGTTAAGAGCCCGCCTGCCAATGCAGGAGACTTAAGAGACTCAGGTTCGATCCTGGATTGGGAAGATTACCTGGAGGGCATTGTAACCTGCTACAGTATTCTTGCCTGGAGAATTCCATGGTCAGAGGAGCCTGGCTGGGACCCATAATGTCACAAAGAGTTGGACATGACTGAAGTAACTTAGCATGCATGCACATGCACTAATGTAGGTAGAGTTTTGGTATCTAGAGCAGGCAGATCAACCCACTAACTTTCATTAAGTGTAACTTAATAAGAAATATTTCAATGTATCTTTGTTTACTTGACATCTTAGAAAAAGTCTATAATTTACAGTCAATTCTTCTAGAAACCACTTTCCCTCATGACTCACTGACTATTTTCTCCTCTTGTGATATTGGCATTTCTGGCCCATCATTCCTTAATTTTCTATTTGACATACTCCTTCTCACCTGCCCTCTGAATTTTGCAGAGTTTCAGTGCTTAGTTTTAAGTCCTTTTCTCTTTTTTAATCTGAAACACTCTTCCTATAAATTAATAAATTTATTTACAAATATTGAGACCTCCTGTAAGCTATATATGATCTCATTGAGTTTTGCTATATATAGACTAATTATGTTTAGTTTTATATTTTAGTCTAATATTTCCTTTTAAATTTAATTCCTATAGAGTGAGTGAGGTCGCTCAGTCGTGTCCAACTCTTTGCGACTCCATGGACTGTAGCCCACCAGGCTTCTCTGTCCATGGGATTTTCCAGGCAAGAATACTGGAGTAGGTTGCCATTTCCTTTTCCATTTCCAGTCATGTCTGACACTTACTGACCCCATGGCCTGTAGCCCACCAGGTTCCTCTGTCCTTGAAATTCTCTAGGCAAGAATACTGGAGTGGGTAGCCATTCCCTTCTCCAGGGGATTTTCCCAACCCAGGAATTGAACCTGGGTCTCCTGTATTATAGGCAGATTCTTTACTGTCAGAGCCACAAGGAAAGCCCCACCTAATTCCTATAGATCTCTGTCTAAATAATATTCCCACTTTAATAATTAATAGATATCTTATTCTCAGTATATCAAGCTGACATTCAAATAAAAATATAAAACAACCAAAAAAGAGAGAATTTATAAGATGGTGACCATAGCCATGAAATTAAGAGATGCTTGCTCCTAGGAAGAAAAGCTGTGAAAAACCTAGACAATATATTAAAAAGCAGAGACATTACTTTGCCAACAAAAGTCCATCTAGCCAAAGCTATGGTTTTTCCAGTAGTCATGTATGGATGTGAAAGTTGGACTATTAAGAAAACTGAGTGCCAAAGAATTGATGCTTTTGATCTGTGGTGTTGGAGAAGACTCTTGAGAGTCCCTTGGACTGCAAGAATATCAAACCAGTCAATCCTAAAGGAAATCAGTCCTGAATATTCATTGGAAAGACTTATGATGAAGCTGAAACTCCAATACTTTGGCCACCTGTTGCTAAGAGCTGACTCATTTGAAAAGACCCTGATGCTGGGAAAGATTGAAGGTGGGAGGAGAAGGGGACGACAGAGGATGAGATGGTTGGATGGCATCACCGACTCGATGGACATGAGTTTGAGCAAGCTCTGGGAGTTGGTGATGGACAGGGAGGCCTGGGAGGCTGCAGTCCATGGGGATGCAAAGAGTCAGACAATGACTGAGCAACTGAACTAAACTGATAAGAATGTGTTCAAGCTCACTCTTAGAGGATTCAAATGAAAACAACATCAAAATATCCTTTTTCAACCAATAGACTGACAATAATTTAAAAACACGACAATCCTTTCTCTCCATGGGGCCAAGGAGAAACAGGCATATCCATTCATTGTAATGAAAATCAATACAATCTTCTGAGAAAAATTTTGGCAATTCACAACAAAAGTTCACACATGCTTTCTTTTTGATCCAGTAATTACAATTCTTGGCTTCCCTGGTGACTCTGTGGTAAAGAATCTGGGGTCAGGAAGATCTCCTGGAGAAGGAAATGGCAACCCACTCCAGAATTCTTGCCTGGGTAATCCCATAGACAGAGGAGCCTGGCAGGTTACAGTCCATGGTGTCACAAAAGAGTTGGACACAAATTAGCAACTAAACATTAAAATAACAATTACAATTCTAACAATATAAAAATACTTAAGTACAAGGTTATTCATTGTATAATTGTTTATAAGGGAAAAATATAAAAACCCTAACCTATAGTAAAGCCACAGAGACTGTATCACATGAGGAAGACCCAACCAGTGATCAGTAGACTCCTTGATTTGAGGATATAAAGGGGAGAGTCTGGAAAGACCAGAGTATTAATAGGGAGGATTGACAGAATGCTAGTGAAAAAGGGTTGCCCATAGAGAGAAATTGAGAGGTCCATAGACAGGCCCCCATAATACTTATTAACAGGTGTGTGAGAAAGAATCACCCAGTAGACTAGAAGTAAGCCGTGTTAGCACTCACATGGGGCTGAAAAATAGTGACCTAACTGGAAAACCTCATGATTCATGGAGCACTAGGCAGAGTATGCAGCAATCTTGCCTCAGCTGCAGGGAATAATTAGTGATAAATTGAGCTGTGCTCTCTTTTCACCTAACAAGTTAAAAGGAAGACCCAAAAGGATTTGTCTATTCCCAAGTAATTTATCTGCATACCAGGAAAGCTCAAGGATATTCATGGGAGTTATAGGAAAAGAAAAATATCTTTCTCTGCTCACTTAGGTTCTTCAGCTGGAGCCTTATAAATTAGACTGCCCAAGAAAGATTAGGAAAAGAAAAATAAGCTTGTTTATTAACATGCACAGGGTGCATGAAACATATGGGAATACACAAGATGAGTAACTCAAAGATTTGGTTAGAACTTGGGCTTATATAGCATCTTAGTAGTAGAACAATGCAATTTTTAGAGAAGTAACATAAAGGAAAAAGACCTTCTGTCTCTAGTGTTGGCAAATTGTGGGAAGGCAAATATCTAGGAAACTAATGTCAGGTTAAGTCTACTTAGTAAAATCTCTTATACAAGTTTTTCTGTTGCTGTCACTAAGCTGATAAAGGTGTGACATTAAATCTAGTGATTAACTTTTGTCCTTCTTGATAGAGAGAAGAGGGTATCTTTATAAATGTACATGCTGATATCACGCAAATAGCGGAAGATAGAGAGATTTCTTATATCTATTTCTTCTCAATTGCCTTTAGCTTAAAATAATACTTGTGCCAAAATGAAATATTTGGAGTGGCATATTCCATCCCCCTACATAACACAAACATATTCTGCACTGAATAATGTGGGACGTTTCATCTCCGAGGAGAGCAGCTCTGCCAAAAATTGGGGCTGGCCAACAATAGATAAAAATCTAGTTTCAAGGTTTCTTCTTAAACCATTTGCCTTATTTTATGGATTTAATTGTGTCCCTTAATAACACATATTGAATTCCAGACTCCTAAATCTGTGAATGTTATCTTCTTCTGAAATAGGATCCTAAAGATATAATCAAGTTAAAGTGAGGGGGTGGGTAATATTGGATTAGGGTGGGCTTAAATCCAATGACTGACTCACTGGGAAAAGACCATGCTGATGAGAAGGGCAAAGACTGGAATGATAAGTTTGTAAGCCAAGAAACACCAAGGATTGCTGGCAACCACATGAGGCTGGGAGAGAGGCTTGGAATAGATTCTCCCTCAGAAAGTCTGTGAGGAATCAACACTGCTGACATCTGAATTTTGGGCTCTTAGCATCCAGGACTGTGAGAGAATGAATCTCTGTTGTTTGAAGCCCCATGGCTTTTGGTATCTTATAAGATGGCCCCAAGGAAGTAACAATTAGCAGGTATAGAATTCTGGAAATGTTCATTGGCCCTCTGTTTAATAGTTAACTCTAGTAAATTTTGCCTTAAAGGGGAAGATATGTAATTAATTTGTAGGTATATGCAGCTAATTTGTAGTTACTGAATTTTTCTGCCTAGACAGTGGGGAAATTTCAGTTTTAAGGTGACACAATCAAAAGAAACAGAGACAAGAAGCTTAGAAAACTGAGGCTCTTCAGAGAGAGAAACTGTGAAGTTATCCAGTGATTAGATATGGTTGCTGAGTAACTTTGAAGTTCTATGCTGTTCCGTGCTATGCTAATTGCTACCCACATTCATGAGCCTTGGGGTTTTGGTCACATATTGTATCTTGTAATGCACTCATTCTCACCTGGGTGATTCTAAGGGAAGGTAAAGGACATTAATAAGGGCCTGGTAGGGATAAAAAATAATAGGAATCTGTTCAGCAGGAGACAAGATGGAGACTGATTAGAAGTAGAGCTGAGTTACACATGAATATAGGGCTTCCCCAATGGCTCAGCAGATACAGAACCTGCTGGAGACACAGGAGCCATGAGTTCGATCCCTGGGTCAGGAAGATGCTCTAGAGAAGGGAATGGCAACCCACTCCAGTATGCTTGCCTGAAAAATCCCATTGACAGGGGAGTCTAGCAGGCCACAGTCCAATGGGCTCTCAAAGAGTCAGACATGACTGAGCAACTAAGCACGCATGCTCAGACAAATATATGAAATAGCCTTTTTCCCTTAAAAAAAAAAAATTCCTGGAGGTTTGAGGAAGAAAACTGGTTTTCCATACCATATTAAATGATGGTAGGATGAAATTAAATTAAATACTAATTGGATTTCTTAAGTGTCTTTTGCTATCAATGCCCTTCCAGGAAAAAAAAAAAAATGGCTTTTAACTATGTTTTATTTTTTCAATTTTATTATACTATTTAGTTCTTATCATGTCTAATAGGGGTCATTCTGTCTTTTTGATAATTTTGCTTAGTTATGCTATGTTGATTTTATATCTAGCCTTCAAAGTGACATATCATCTAATTTGCCCCATTTCTAAATAAACAACTTTCCTTTATCTTACCTTTTTTCTCGTCCATTTGCTCTACCCACACCTATCTCTAGCAACAACCAATCTATTTTATGTTTCTATGAGTTTGGTGTTTTTGTTTTGTTTTCAGATTCAACATATAAGTGAGATCAAGCAGTATTGTTCTTTCTCCATCTGATTTATTTCACATAGGATAATGCCCTTGAAGTCCATCTGTGCTCAGTTGCTAAGTCGTGTCCTATTCTTTGCCACCTCATGGACTCTAGCTCTCGGACTCTTCCGTCCATGGGATTTTCCAGGCAAGAATATTGGAGTCAGATGCCATTTTCTCCTCCAGGGGATCTTCCTGTCCTGGGAACTGAACCCATGTCTCCTGCAGCTCCTGCATTGGCAGTTGTATTCTTTACCACTGAGCTACCTGGGAAACCCTGAAGTCCATCTATGGTATTGCAAATGGCCAGATTCCCTTCTTTTTTATGGTTGAATAATATTCCTTTGTATACACACACACACACACACACACAGACACACACATCACCCACACTTTCTTTCTCTAGTCATCCATGGGTAGACACTTGGGTTTTCTCCATGTCTTGTCTGTTGTAAATAATGCTACAAAGAATGTGAAAGTGCAAATATCTCCTCAAGACAATGATTTCACTTCCTTCAGATACATGGCTAAGGGTGAAATAGCTGGTTCATATGGTAGCTCTATTTTCAATATTTTGAGGCACCTCCATCCTGTTTTCTATAGTGGCTGCACAAATTTACATTCCCAAGGCTTTCTTTATCTTTTGTTCTATATATTAGCATAGATGTTATGGCACTTTATGGTTCATCAAGATGTCCATGTACACACATTTACTTATTCCTAAAGGAAAAAAAAAAAATGAGTTTTTAGTGAAGATTTTGTCTTCCTCTTATAGATTAAAAAAAGGTGGGGTGGGGAGATTCAGAGAATAATTTGCTATTTCCTCAATGCTGGAATGTGGCAAAATTAGAAATCAAACTCATGTTTATTGGCTCCAATTTCCATGGTCTTTCAGTATAATATATACAACTTTTTGAAAAATTTACTCTTGAGTTTCACTTACTAGGATATAATTAATATTGTTAAATTGGCCAGCCAATGATGTTTTTGAACTCTAAAATTCTTTTGCTCTGTGGATGAAAAGAAAAGCAAATAGAAAAACATGTATTTTTCTAATTTGAAATAAGGCAATCACTGACATATAAAAGAGAATTTCAGAGGAATTACTGGTTATACTACTCAAAATATTATAGCTTTCCACATAGATGATTTCAAATTTCCATTCAATAAAAAATAGTAAAAGCCTGAATTTCAAGGATAAGGCATCCTTGAATTTACAATCCTTATACTTCTGTTGTTATGCATTTTGACAGACATTTCATTAATGTTGAAAACATACATCAATAGTACAAATTTAACTTTAAAGAGTAAATAGAATAAATGTCTTTGTGCTGGAAAGTTACATTTACTTGTAAGAAAACAAGGAAGTAAATGCAACAGTTCTCTAATCCTTGGCTCATTTCTTATTACAACAGTCACTTACATATCTGAATGTCTGATTTCACAGACATTACAATTATTTTGAATTATACCAGCCTACACAGTGCCTTGATTAAATCAAGATATTTTTCAGCATAGGACAATGTGCCACTGATTTTTGACCTTCTAATGTTCTAAAGTGTCAAAAATTTAAAAAATGACCTTTATGCTGTAATTCATTTGCCATTTTGTGGCAATTTCATATTTTCTCAGTTTATGAGGGTCATATACCCAATGTAAATTTCTATGAGATTAAGTGAGTCATTTAAAAAAATCATATTATTTTCCAGGCTGAATGAAGGCAGCTATTTATATTGAACTATATACTGAAATGTCAATTCAGTTTTTTAAAAAAATATTGGAGTATTTGAAATATGTGGAAACTTTAAAAATATTTAACAATAAAGAGAAGCATTTCAAATCTTTTGTGTCCATCCTATAAATCAATATACAGTACTAAATTGTTTTTCCCCAGCAAAATAATACTCTCATTAGTTTAAACAAATTGCTACACACAGTTTCTTAGAGAAAACCCGATTAGTAAAAGTGAGGTTGTGTTCTAGATATTTTGATTGTTCTGTGGCATATAGAATTGTTTTAACTACCATCCTCTTCCATACATAGTTCAAAACACAGCACACAACTTAAAAATTCAGGCATTTTATTTTCTTGGCAATAAATCTAATTGAAATGCAGTAGCAATTTACTTTTACTATATAAAATAAGTGGAAAATAATAATGTTTATTTGAATAAGAAATTCCACATTGCCTTAACAATGTAATCAAAGTGGCTGAAAACTGGCCTTCTAAACAATTAAGATGTGAAACATTCTTGATTTATTCCTCTGTAAATAGGGAAACATAAGCTCTGTACAATTAGTCTCTTAAAATAACCTCAAAAATGAGCCCATTTAGGAGATAATAAAAACAATAGAGAATGAGTAGTCAGGTATGTAAGCCGTGAAACATTTTTTTTTCCCAAATTGTAATTGTATTCAAAATTGAGAAGAAAGAATGAAACAATATTACAAACTCAAACACATAGCTTAATCCTAGGCATCATTCTCCCATTTCAGTTGTTTGCTTCCTTTTGAAATCCACATGTGTTCCAAATCTGTCTGATAGATCAAAGAAGCAAAGAAAAATTAAGAGGAAAAAAGAAGAAAGGAAGGAAAGAAAAAAGGATGGAAGGGGAGAGGGAGAGATAAAAAGAAGCAGAAAGGAAAGAGAACAAAAGGGTGAAAATGTACATTTTTAATTACTGGACAAACACAAATGTCTGTGGCATCTGGGACCTTTTGTGTATGCTTAACAAACTTAGAGAAGGGGCCTTATAAAGAAATTTAAAGGATTTTAACTATAGACAGTTAATGAGTCTTAAAATTAAAACAGAGTTTGTTCTCAAACATAAAGAGTACTGAAAGGGCTTCTGTCTGTTCGTTTGTTCTCGCCTACTTAGCAGACTTTTCATGGCTCCTTTTATCACATATGGAGAGTTTGATTAGGCAATGGGCTTTGGGACCTGCGTCTGCTGGTGGGTCTTTTTTCCTATGTGCAAATGCAGAAGACACATGAGATTTCAAAAAGTTGCTCCATCATAGGTACCAGAAACTACCAGCTAATAAATTGTTGCTTTGCTCCATTTCAGCTCAACCTTAACCTCCCCAACTCTTCATTTGCATTGAATTTGAATACAGACAGAATTATATCACATTTGACGACCTCTAATATTTTTTCTCAATTGGAACTTGGTGTCTTTTATTGCTCCATGGCAATATGCTATCGCTTCTAAAAACATTTTTAAAGGGCTTCTATCTCTTGCCAAGCCTTTGCTATCTCATCTGCACTCTTCTAGTTTTATGTGCTCTCTGGTTTCATCACTCTTCTTGGGTCCAGTGTTGCTCAAATTGGCAAAGTTCTTTGAGAACAGAATACTCCATAAATTCACAGCTTAAGTTCAAGCAGCAGGAACAGGATAAGCTAAGTGGAAATGTGAGAGTGCTGGCTTGTCACTTCTATTGATCCTCTGTTGCCCCCAGTTTTCATTTGCTATCTGACCTCAGAGGGAAGGATTTTCTAGACATATCTTTGTCCTTCATCTTTATGAAAGCTCATCCTCACCTGGTTAGTTATTATTTTAAAAGGTAACTGACAAATAATTAATCCTCAAAAGTCTGACTTTGCTCAATTAAAATTCTTCCTACCATCACCAACAATGTTAGCTAAATTATAGCACTTGATCATCTGCTACATGAAGATTTAACTATTGAAAATTTAACCATCAACTCAGGATAATGACTATTTAGAAGACCAGGATCTTCTTAGAAACATATATGTCACATCATGGAACCACATTCTCTAATTATCCTGAGGATTAGACTTTCTAATTTTGCTTTAACAGACTTTTCTCAGTGTGGAGAAAGGTATACAGATGTATGAACCTCTCAGACACTAAGTACATTATCAGGAATTGGCTGGAAGTCAGAGTTACTCTCAGACACAAATATAAGGTTCAGTCTTATTTTGCATTTCTTAAAATCAGGAGGAGAATGATCTTATTCTTCTTCAACTTTGAATCCCCTATCCCTTTGAAAGAGAAAGTGCTTGGTATCTTTGAGAGTGATAAAATATATCCAGAATACTTCTATAAGCTCTCTTAGGTCAGGAGCCATAACAACATAGTGATGGAGCCCCAAACATACCTCAAGTACATGTATACGGTGGACGCCAACTGTGTTTTTGTTGAGTTAATTGTCAAATGTAATATCAAATAATGAAGACAATATGGTTGAGAGTGGATTATTGATTTAGAATAATGAGGCTTAAAAAAAAAAAGCAACTACAGAAAATATAGGACACTCCCTAAGAAGAAACAGAGCTAAGGGGTTGACAAGAACTTACCTTATAAATTTTTAATTAAATAGCTGTGATAATTTAGTATAATAATAACACAAGGTCAAACAAATTCAATAATGGAGCTGAATAGAAATCTCAGTAACAATCTACACATTTGGAAACTGTATAAATGTAGAAGTGACACTGAATAACAATCGCTTTCAAATTTTCAGAGTGCTAGGAGCATTTGTTTTTTCTAATAAGGCAATGCTTGGTAGACTCTTGGGTGCGGGCTGGTCATCAGAAAGACTAGGCTATGATTAGAAGCTTGGAACTTTCAGCTTCATCCCCTAACTTCCAGGAAGAGGATAAAGACTAGACATTGAGTTAATGATGGATCATGCCAATATGAGGGAACCTCCATAACAACCCCAAAGGTAGCAGGTTCAAGGAACTTCTGTGTCGGTCAGCCCATGCAGGTACCTGTTCAAATACAACATGGAAGTTTGATGCCCCTTCCCACATACTGTATCTCGTTCACCTGGCTATTCCTGAGTAACACCTCTTTTTGTTTTAAACAAACTGGTAATCTAGTATGTAAACTGTTTTCCTGAGTTTTGTAAGCTGCTCCAGCAAAATCAATTGAACCAAGGAGGGAGCTGCATTATAATCAGTAGTAGGGACCTCTGATTTATATCCAGTGGATCAGAAGCACAGGTAACAGGTATTTGCAATTGGGAGCTGAAGCTAGGGGTGTGATGTTGTAGGGCTAAGACTTTAAATTGTGGAGTCTGATGCTATCTCCAGGTAGACAGTATTAGAATTGAATAAAATTGTAGGACACCCAGCTGGTATGCAAGATGATTGATTAGTATACGGAAAAAAAACTCCACACACATTTGGTGATGTATCAGAGGAGAAGTGTTCTATGTGAGTAGTAAAAGAGAAAGAAAGAGTATAGATTTTCTTAACAGATTTGTTCTTTGAAATTTTTTAAAATTGATTTATAATCTATTAAGCAAATAATGTGGTGAACAGTATATGTATTCAATGCTATAAATTTCCCTGTAAGCACTGCTTTTGCTGCATCCTGCACATTTTGATAACTTGAAATTGATAACTGATAATCTGATGCTTTAATATTGCATGTGAACTTTTATTCAATTCAATATTTAAAACTATTTCTATCCATATTTATCCCATGTGTTATCTAAAAATGTGTTGTTTAATATCCATGTATTTTGGTAATTTCTAGCTGTTTTTCTGTTAATAGGTTTTTTTTAATTCCATCATGGTATGAGAACAAACCTTAAGTAATTTCTATTCTTTTCCATTTTTAAGGTGTAATTTATGACCTAGAGCATGGTCTATCATGGTGACTGTTCTATTCAGAGATTGAACAGAAAGTGTGTTCTGCTGTTGTTTGATGAAGTCATTAGTGTATGTTATCACTGTTGTGTCCGACTCTTTGTGATCCCATGGACTGTGCCTGCCTGCCTGCCAGGCACCTCTGTCCAGGTAAGAATATTGAAGTGGGTTGCCATTCCTTTCTCCAGGGAATCTTCCTGACCCAGAGATCAAACCCAGATCTCCCACATGGCAGGCAGATGCTTTACCATCTGAGCAACTGGGGAAGCCCTGGTGAAATCGTTGAAAGAAGTCAATTACATCCACTTAATTGATGGTGTTGATATATTGATTTTCTGCCTGCTGAACCTGTTCATTCCCAATGGAGGAGTATTGAAGTCTTCAACTATAACAATGGAGTCATCTGTTTATCCAAGTAGTTCTAATAGTTTTTGCTTCATGAATTTTGATGTTCTATTATTATATACATATTTATTAAGGATTATTATTCTTCACTTTCATGCATTGGAGAAGGAAATGGTGACCCACTCTAGTGTTCTTGCCCGAAAAATCCCAGGGATAGGGGAGCCTGGTGGGCTGCCGTCTATGGGGTCACACAGAGTCGGACACAACTGAAGTGACTTAGCAGCAGCAGCATTGTCTTCTTGTATTGACATTTTTGTCATTATGTGAAAGTGAAAGTTAAGTCGCTCAGTCCTGTCTGACTCTTTGTGACCCCAGGGACTGTAGCCTACCACTCTCCTCCGTCCATGGGATTTTCCAGGCAAGAGTACTAGAGTGGGTTGCCATTTCATTCTCCAGAGGATCTTCCCAACCCAGGGATCAAACCCGGGTCCCCTGCATTGTAGGCAGACATCTTACCATCCGAGCCACCTATGTAACCCCCTCTTTATGCCTGATAACTTTTCGTGCTCTGAAGTCTGCTTCGTTTGATATTAATACAACTGATTGGGCTTCCCAAGTGGTGCTAGTGGTAACGAATCCACATGTCAATGCAGGAGACATGAGACCCCGTTCCATCCCTGGGTCGGGAAGACCCCCTAGAGGAGGGCATGGCAACCCACTCCAGTCTGGAGAATCCGGTAGACAGAGAAGCCTAGCAGACTATGGTCCATAAAGTCCCAAAGATTCAGACACAACTGAAGAGACAGCAGGCGCACGTGCAATAAAACCGATCACTCTAGATTAGAGTTAGCTTGGCCTATTTTCAGCATCTCTTTACTTTAATCTAAGATGTCTCAATATTTAAAGTAAGATTCTTGTAGACACTATATTAGTGTGGGTTTGTTCTCTGATTGGCTTTATCTGTCTTTTAATTAGTATATTTAGACCACTGACATTTTAGTGATCATGGATATAGTTGGATACATATTTTCCATATTATTGTATTCTACTTCTTGCCTTTGTTCCTACTTTGGTCTTCCACACTTTTTCTGCCTTTTGTGGTTTTAATTGAAGATTTTATATGATTCCATTTTCTCTCGTTTTGTAGAATACCAATTGTATTACAAAACAGAACTTTTCTTATAGACGAGTGACATGCTTCTTTATGCTGATACTCATCCCATGGCTTGTTTCCTTCTGTGTTTTGTGAGCTCTCATCATAAGCCTTTCTTTTCTTGATCTTCCTCTGTGAAAATCCCAAAGGACTAAAAGTGAGACGCTTTACACTAAAGAAGATCCAGGTATGCTCCTGCCCTGATTCAAGAGGTTTTGGTGACTACTTGAAACAACGTGAACTCTCCTGCCTCGACTCCTGCACGCTGAAATACACTCTCAGGTAGCAGCACTTAATCCCAGGTTTGGCATGGGTGTTCATGCCTTAGATAAAGTCAACTTACAGGTTAATTTACTCTTCACTGCTTCCTACTCAGGTTTCAGCTTATAGCTTTGTTGATTACTTATCTTAGCTCTTGCATAGGTTCCTTATTCCTTGAAACCAACAATGTATTTATATGCAAGATTTAATTGTTTTGTAGGAGGAGGGGTCTTCTGAGTGTCTAATCTATCACCCTGCTGATAACAGACATGTATCATTTTTTTTTAATTCTATGAAATTTCAAACATTAATTTGTTAAGTCAAAAGGATTACATGCCTGTCACTCAAATTTTCTTTAAACTTGATGGAAATATAGAACCGTCAGCATTTTAAATTTGCAACTCTTAAATTAGTTCAAATCCCTGTGACTGAGAATATATTATTTAAAATGTGTCATGCTGGTGACTTAGGTCATTCTTTAATCACAAAAAAATAAGATAAGAAATAGTAAAATAAGTACAACCTTCCTAATAATGACTTTCAACACATAGTCAATCTATAAGGAAAAAAAGTAATTACCTTTCTGTGTTGAGTGTTTTGACATCATGAATATTATACAACCTATTTTGCTACAAGAATAGTATCTTCTTCAAAAAACAAGACTTTTTATAAACTTACATGATTTAATATTTGCTTAGCTATATTTCTGTGCCTTTTTATTACACACTTCCTGGATATTAACAGAATTTGCAAACACCAGAGTCTGAGTATCACTATCAATTTGCATTAACATAAAACTCTTCTTCATACTGTCTATAATTGTTTCATGCCTCATAAATCCAACTTGGTCCCTGTGTATTAATTTATCCATAACTCTTTCAAGTCTTGTTGCCAAAATCTTGGCATATATCTTTATAGCACATTTAGTTATTTAAATGGACCTATAATTTTCCAGACTGTTATCCCTCCCTTTTCTAAATTAGTAATAGGTACTTTGCTCCTAGCTGGGGAAAACTCACCTTGTCCTGTTTGCTCCACAAAAACTGGCCATACAAGGTGGCCAATTTCATCCTGAAATTATAAAATGACTCATTGGATAACCACATTCTCCTGTTCTTTGCCCTCAGCAAGTTTTCAAATGTCATTTAGAGAAAATTAATTTGTCTCCACAGGATGTTCTAATCAGTGACATTGAGGATATATTTTCAAGCATTTCTTAGCTTTTAAAGTTAGCAGGAAATAAATCCACTGGAGTTATGACACCATTTTTTCCCTTTATATAAGACCGATGGAAATGAGGAAATATGCTCTGCGATGGGTGCATTCTGAGCCTCTGTTCCCAGGGCAAAGCATACTTAGATAAAGGACAGACACTAGGGTGAAACACTATGTTTGACTGCTAAGGAAATTGTTCCTCAGAGGCCTGAAAAGTTAATGTCTCATTAAATTATGACCATGGAACAGTACCAGGTTGCACAGAAAGTTGAAACTAGAATAGGCTAGAGAAATCATCTAACAGTACAAAATCATTTCATAAGTAAGAAACTGAGGCCCAGGCAAGTTATGTGACTTGGTGCAAGTTGCACAAATAATTAGTAAGGGATTCAAGATTAGAATTTAGTTTTCTAATTCTTTGATAGAAATATTATTCTATGTAACACTCAGAGAATAGTAGGAGCCTAATTGTACTTTGAGTAAGCTTGATAATATATCTTTTAATTAAAAAATAGCTTACATAATTAACATTTTTAACATATTTTAGATGTGAGACACATTTTTAGGAGGTGGGACACATTTTTAGGAGTTGGGGCTCAGGAGATATTTCACAGACCCCATCATCAAGTTGAGGTATCCACATGTTTCAAAGGAAGAAATAAATATGTAGTTAATTACAGTATACTATGCAGTGAGATAATGAGAATAGGTGGACAGGAGCGAAATCTGAAAAGTTCCTATTCTATGTTAACTAATTCTGACCTTATCTTAAAAGTCAAAACAATACTGATGGATGCCAAGAAGTTAAGAACTAAAATAAGTTCATTGTTTCAGAAAGCTCAACCTAAGTCAGCATTTTATACATTGGTTAGGGTAAGAAACAAGAGACTAGTCAGAGGGCAATTACATTATTAACAAATAAATACAAAGAATAATACAGACACACACAGACACAAAGAATCATGAGTGTCTCAAAGTTATTATAATGAATATAAAGAGAAAAGAATAGTTTGAGAATTTTATATAAAGAGAAAAGAATAGTTTGAGAATTTTTTAAGGACACAAAATTGATAGAATTTAAAGATTCGGGCAATTAAGTACCATATACAATGATAAGGGACACCTCAGGAGGGAAATATTGGGCCTGGGGGAATAAAGTGGTCTATTTTACATGTTGATATTTTTTACTTGTTGATTTTAAGATATCTGTTGGATATTTAGGTAAATATTTTCTGTGTATGTGGTAAAGCAGAGTCTAAAAAAGATTTGGTTTAATGATAGCAATTTATGAACATAAGAATAAGTGTAAATTGAACATATGGATATGGATGAAATGTTATAACTTTAGAATTAAAGGTTTAACATGAATATGTGAGATACCAATATTAAAGATGACAGAAAAAAATTAAATAGAGTGACCAGAGAAGCAAAAAATAAATTAAAAAAAAATAAATAAAAAGAAGGTATTATCTTGAAAGACCATGATGAAGAGAACTTCAAAATAGAGACAATGCCCCAAACGCATTGCAGAGAGTTTAAGTGCGATAAGCATTCAGATAGTTTTCTTGGGGTAGTAACACAAGGTCTTTGGTGACGTAAAAAATATTATTAGTTAAATAGTAAGAGAAGAGACACATTAGAGAATTGAGGTATTAGTGAAAGTTTTAGATGTGGAAAAATGCATTAAATCTACTTCTTCATAAGCTTCTCTGTGAAAGAAAGAAAAGAGAAAATTAGAAAACGAGCTGGAAAACATACAAAGAAACAAAAACAATGGGAAAGAAGTTGAGAAATTCTATTACAATGTTAAAGTTACACACTGTGCAAATGTTCAAGTTGGGAGAAAGTTTAGAGGCTTATTCATGCCTGTTCACACACATAAATAATGTCCAATGAGGAAAAGTTAAGTAAATAACCACTGCCAATCAGTGACCTATGCAGGACCAAGTTGAGGTATCCACAACAAACAAGGCATTGATGTGTGTTCTATTCATGCAGTAAGCAAAGTGTTTTGTGTGTGTGTTTTGTTTTGTCTTGTTTTGTTCACTGTTGTTATTTTTGTTGTTAAGAAACTGTTCTGACTGAGGCAATACTTGGATATTTCTGATCAAATATGGATGAATTTGAATAGATATGTTCGTTATCGTTGATGAACACAGATATGAAAAATGATTGTTTCTGACAATTTAGAAAACAAATCAGGACCTGTGTATAATATATGTGAAATGATTCTGGGGAGAAGAAGGAAGTGGACATTTTAAATATCTTTTTCAACATATTATAAGGAAACTTAACTGTAATAATATTATAGTTTTTGTTTTCCAGTTTCTGCCCTTACATTCAGTCATTATTTCCTTGAATCACTTGATATGACATTTTGTTTTTTAAGGATTGTTGTTGTTGTTCAGTCATTCATTCACACCCGACTCTTTGCCACCCCATAGACTACAGCACGCCAGGCTTCCCTGTCCTTCACCATCTCTCAGAATTTACTCATACTCATGTCCATTGGGTCGTTGATCCTATCCAAACCTCTTGTTCTCTGTCATCCCTTCTCCTCCTGCCTTCAATCTTTCCCAGCATCAGGGAAAGTCTGTTGTTGTTATTCAGTTGCTAAATTGTGTTTGACTCTTTACAACCCCATGGACAGCAGCATGCAGGCTCCTCTGTCCTTCATTACCTCCCAGAGTTTGCTCAAATTCATTTCCATTGAGTCAGTGGTGCTATCTAACCATTTCATCCTCTGCTGCCCCCTTCTTTTGCCTTCAGTCTTTCCCAGCATGAGGGTCTCTTCCAGTGAGCTGGCTCTTCGCATCAGGTGGCCAAAATATTGGAGCTTCAGCTTCAGCATAAGTCCTTTCAATGAATATTCAGGGTTGATTTCCTTTAGGATTGACTGGCTTCATCTCCTTTCAGTCCAAGGGACTCTCAAGAGTCTTCTCCAGCACAAAAATTTGAAACTATCAGTTCTTTGGCACTCAACCTTCTTCATGGTCCAACTCTCACATCCATACATGACTACTGGAAAAACCATAGCTTTGACTTTACAGACCTTTGTCGGCAAAGTGATGTCTCTGTTTTTTAATATACTGTCTAGATTTGTCATACCTTTCCTTCCAAGGAGCAAGTGTCTCTTAATTTCATGGCTGCAGTCACTGTCTGCAGTGCTTTTGGAGCTCAAGAAAATAAAATCTGTCACTGCTTCCATTTTTACCCTTCTATTTGTCATGAAGGGATGGGACAGAATGCCATGATCTTAGTTTTTTGAATGTTGAGTTTTAAACCAGCTTTTTTACTCTCCTCTTTCACCTTCATCAAGAGACTCTTTAGTTCTATACTTTCTGTCATTAGTGGTGTTATCTGCATATCTGAGGTTGTTGATATTTCTTCAAGCACAGGCTTGATTCCAGCCTGTGATTCATCCAGCCCAGCATTTTGCATAATGTACTCTGCATATAAGTTAAATAAACAGGGTGACAATGACATCCTTGCCATCCTGCTTTCTCAGGTTTGAACCATTCAGTTATTCCAGGTAAGGTTCTGTTGCTTTTTGACCTGCATACAGGTTTCTTAGGAGACAGTTCAGGTGGTCTTATACTCGATCTCTTTAAGAATTTTCCAGTTTGTTTTTAAGGATAGTTCCACAGCTTAATGACCTTATTCATCTATTACTATTTTTATTTAAAGATGTACTTAGACTTTATCAGTTTTTCTCTGAAGATGAGTTCTAAAGGCATGAAGCATTGAAAAGTGTAGACTTATCTTTAAAATCTGTTTTTTGTAAAATCAGTTTTACTACACATTTCTACCTAAATAGGACAGCTTAGTTATAGTTTATGTGTGCTACATCCTGAGACATTCGAAATACCATTAAATGTTAATATCGATATTAAACAGGAAAGCTTGAGATGGATGCCCTGAGAGCAAACATGGGGTCTGTATCCTTCAGTGCTGATCCCCAATATCTAGCTCCCATCCTGAAACTTAGTAAATGTAATTGAGTGAAATAAATGAGAAAGTGTTCCCCAAAAGGTGCAAATATATGCATCAGAATATGGGACACTTTAGCTGGGGCATCTTTGCAATAAATTTACAGAATCTGTATGTGGCTGTGGTGAATTATTTATCACTATTATAAATATTTGTCTCCATTTGCCCAGGACAATCTCAGTCTTTTACACCAATTGTCCTGTGTCTGGCCTGGTTAGCAACTCCTATCATTTTCAAAGATGCACACATTTTAACATCAACTTTTATACTCATAATATTCACTAGCTGTACTCTCCAGCTGACTCAGTAACTAAATTCTTCCTTTATTTTCTTCTATCTTGGATAATGTTATGTTTATCAAAAATAACTTGCAGGAAGTAGAATTGGACGAGTTCAGGCTAATAGGTATTTGAAAAGTATAGGTATATAATCTAAATAGCTCAGAAAAAAACAAAAATTTAAGTTTTAAGCAGGAGACTGCCTGCATTACAGAATATCTGGGTTTGATCCCTGGGTTGGGAAGATCCCCTGGAGAAGGAAATGGCAACCCACTCCAGGATTCTTGCCTGGTAAATCTCATGGACAGAGGAGCCTGGCAGACTGCAGTCCATGGAGTCACAAGAATAGAACATGACATAAGCAAATAAGCCATCACCATACTTTCTAAATCTTATAGAGTCATTAGAAAAAATGTAAACTAAAAAATGCTGATAAGAGTAAAATGTAGAATTTGGAACTTGGAACGTCCTTCTGCGTGCTTAGTTGCTCGGTCATGTCCGATTCTTTGTGAGGCCCATGGACTGCAGCCTATCAGGCTCCTCTGTCCATAGGATTCTCCAGGCAAGAATACTGGAGTGGGTTGTCATGCCCTCCTCTAGGGGATCTTCCCAACCCAGGGATCGGACCCAGGTCTTCTGCGTTGCAGGTAGGGAAGCCCCCAGTGTTCTTCTATGGGCATTTGAAATTCTGAATATGGTACTAGAGTGCAGAAGAAATTTGGGTTTCATACTCCAAACAAAATAAAGCTTTCACAAAAGTGCACAGCAGTTACTATATTTGAGAAAGTTAGTTGCATATTGTAACAATCTTCTCCTTGATGGCAACATGCTACTCAAGAAGGATTATATTTTACTAATTCAAGGTTTAAGTTAGAAATGAGTAAACTTCTATGGTTTTACAGTAAGACATAACTGAATTATACAATGTTTCAACCCCATTCAAAACTGTATTGAGGCTCAAATGAACTGGCGCTGGATATCAAAGCAGATACGGACCCCTGCTGACACCTACTGAAAAGAATTCATAGTTAGGTGAGGTTGAAGATCCTAACTACTCTATTAAAGTAGATACCACTGGGGCTTTAAGAAAGGTTTAAAAATTACTCCTATAGAATCAAAGGAGTAAACTGTAGTTATTCTCACTTTTGGTCATGTAAAATCCTTTCCCATTTTTATCTGGCCTTTAAAGATGAGTATCAATGATTATAATCAGTATCAGATCATACCTACAGTGTTCTAGGTGCAAATTAAATATTTTATTCCAGATGACACCAGGAAATAATTAAATTACAATTTTCCTATTACTGATGAGGAAACTCAATCAATATTAAGGATATTAGAATCAGAAACATTTTAAATAGCATCTGATTTGGTGATTCCAATTATTCCTGGTATAAATATGCTCTGATGAATATTTTGCATACAATACTGACAACTCTTAGACAACTGCAACTGTAACTAACCCAAATAATTATTTAAATTTTCACTATTTAGCAGAATTTCTGAATGCCTGGTATTCTTATTTTCAGTGTTACTAGACAGGGAAGGATATCGCTTCGAAAGGACTATCATTTTTGAAACTTGCCCTGCTGTGTAAGAATACGTTTTCCTCTCATACTCTTTAAAGCCTCTACATCCTCACTAACACATCTTATCATCTGACTGTTCTACCAGGAGAAATTCATTGTTGCTGTATTATGTCATGCTCAGATTCAAAGTGAAGCTGAGCATATTTTCACTTGTTTATTGGGCATTTGGATACTCATTTTTGTGAATGTTATATTAACATCATTCATGCAAATTTTATTTAGATTTTTTTGCTGTTATTGTTGCTTATCCTTACTGATTGGTAATTATTTATATAATCAATACTGTTGTGCCATATGCTTGCAGTTACCTCACTTGTACTTGCACATTAGCAATGTAGTGTCAAAGTTGTTCTGTTCTTCTCATTTAGTGCTTTTTTTAAAGGTATAATTTACACACTATAACATTAACATTTCCAACAATCGAGGTGTAGAGCAGCTGAAAAAATGCCCTCATGACCTTTTGAAGACAAACCCTTCTTCCAGTCTAGTTTCTTGGGCTCACTGACTAATCAATTTTTGGTTTCTATACTTTTGCCATTTCAAGGCTGTCATATTAACATAAATGGAAACATATTTTACACAGCCTCTTAAGATGTAACTTCTTCCACTTAGAATACTGTGTCTGAGATTCATTCATGTTATGTGTGTCAGTAGTTCTTTTTTTAAATTCCTTGAAGCATTTTGTTGTATGGATGTACCAACACTTATCTATTGACCCGTTGAAGGACATCTGGACTGCTTAAAACACAAATGGAATTGGAATATCTCTGACAATTGTATGGAGAACCAGATGTCCACTGGGCCACACAGTTATGCTCAACAGAATATGGAGTTTATGAACTTCCTTCATAACAGGCAGCTGCATAAAATAAATATATGTTTTCTTTTGCCAGTTGTCTTTATGGTGCCTTATGTTCTAACTAGACATGAAACTGAACGTATATTAGGCAATAAAGGGAATGATTCTATGTCCGGTAACAGAATTTCACGTAAATGAATTGCTTTTTCTTAAATGCATGGCTAAAGTTTTTCCAAGAAAAAATCATAATTAACATTTACTAAAATCTCAGAGTATTTCTCATAAAATGGTTAAAGCTATAATCACATTATTCAGAAGAAGTTAGGAATCATTTTGAGAGGAGGGGATATATGTTTTTGGAACAGAAAATAAATTATTTCCTTATGAATATACTTCTAAAATGATTATGCCTCAATAAGCTGAGGCAACTTTTTAAATAAATGTTAATTGGTTAATTTTATAGTTATGTATTTCTTTGATTAGGGAAAAGTGAAGTTGTTGTTTTTTAAAGATAACCCATATTGCTAATGTAAAACTAACTTGGTTTTTAGTTTTGTAGTTAAAGGAATTTTTAATAACAGTTCATTTACAATATATTTTAGGATTCTTATATTTTGAATTTGTTTATTCGATTTCTTCTAAATATGTAGGTCATTGGGTTCAGAGAAAAACAGTTCATGATTATATACCTTTTAAACTTTTGGAATTATGGTAAGTATAAATTGATAAGAAAGTTTAGTTTCTATTCAATTTGATAAGCTAGGAATGAAATAAGAAGCAGCAGCAATTATTTTTAATAAAACAACCACATGAACCCTATGCTTTTGATTATGAAATAAAATTTTTACTTAAGAACCTGCCCTTTACTTTGAAATATCATCAGCTGGGGACAGACAACAAACTTTAATAAATACTAGGCAATCCTTTAAGGTGTTTGTGAAAAACAGATAAAATTATTACTTAGTTTATTTCAAAAATGAAATTCAACTACATATATATATATATATATATGTGATTTTCACTTTATTTCATGCCAAAATATTATAATATGTAACAGAAAAGCATTACATGGATGTAAATTGCTGCCATCAAGTGGCTTACATTCCACTGAGAAAATGTTAAATGATAGTGGGAGTTGGGGGAGACAATAAATATGGAGAATAGACCAGATATGGGATGATGATAATACAAAATTGTTTGCAGTGACTGAATGTGCCAATAATTTGAACAGGTCAATCAACAGGTCACAGAAAATTGTAGATGAGTAGAAAACATTAGTTGATAAAGGATAAGAAAAATCAGATAAGTATACAGGATAAGAAAATTAGCTGATATTTTAAATGGGCAGTTTTTACTTTTTGACAACTTCATTAATATAAAATACTAGTAACTCATGCAACTAAAAAAAAACTTTTGAATAAAGGAGGAAAGTTGGGCATAAAGAAAGCATGAGCAGTAAAAATTATAATTGAGTAACAGATGGTTAGTAAAGTATGTGGTATGAAACTTGCTCAGGCTGTTATTGGGTTACTGTTACTCTTAAAACAAATTATCTCTATGATGATAGGTTTTCCAGTGTTGCTTTTTACTCTTCTAGTGTGCCTACTCTAACACAATGGCTATTTCCTCCCCCAAATCCAATAACCAAGATAAGAAAACTCTTTTGATTGGGAATGAAACCACCTTGGCATTTTACTAACTAGAGATGACTTAGACTACATCAAAGCTGTACTGCCTCCAAATCCCCAGAGGTGGGACTCAGGACTTAGCATTACTAAATCTAGGATTAGACTCCCTAGGTGATAAAAGCCATATTATAAACTTTTGTTCCTTGCAATATAAAGAAATCAGTCAAAATGATTAAATAACTAGGTTTTACAGGCCAAATCATTGAGCCTTGTTTCAAAGAAACAGAAGTAATGAATTTTTAATCTTTGTACCTGAATTTCCTTTTATTCTCATTTTCTCCTGACCCAGGTCTTTCAAAATTCTTGTTTTTAACCATGTAGGAATTAAATTTTCCTTAAGGATGAGGACTATGACATCATCAAGTCTAGAAAGGAAGTCTATTTTAATCCCCAACTGGAGTATGAGGATATGCCTCTGTATTTATTAATGTTTTATCTCTCTCATACAGTAATCCCGGTGTCTGACATGAAAGAATCAGGATCTTTCTGACCCTGATTACTTACTGGACTTCTCAATACTACACGGGGCTATCTGCTGCCCCTCTGCAGGTTACCCTTTGTCCTTCCCTTACTTTCTGTGGTTCAGATCTGGGTGTACACCAGTATCCATTCACCTCTTCTTTGATAAAAGAATACTTTTGTTCATGAGAGTAAGTTCTTCACATTTCTATCAAATGTTTCATTTTCTAAAATTGGGCTTTCACAGACTATTTTATAGTTGGTAAATGAAGTCACAGCTTATCCACAGATTTGCCATATCATATAGCCAACAATTTATCCAATAACTTATCCAATTACTATATATGTATATTGTATACACACCTATGTACACATACATATGTGCATGTGTATACATATATATGGGCTTTCAGGTGGCTCAGTGGTAAAGAATCTGCCTCCCAATGCAGGAGACAGGAAACACGGTTTCAGTCCCTGGGTCAGGAAGATCCCCTGGAGAAGGAAATGACAACTCACTCCAGTATTCTTGCCTGGAGAATCCTATGAACAGAGGAGCCTGGTGGGCTATAGTCCATGGAGTCGCAAAGAATCGGACACAACTGAGCATACAGACACACATCACATCATACATATATATACACATTGATAGTTAATAGTTGCAAGTTTTATTCCCTTATTGTAGAAATTAGCAGTGCCATGCAACAGAAACTAGGGGACATATGTATACCTATGGCTGATTCATGTTGATGTGTGACAGAAACCTACAAAATTCTGTAAAGCAATTATATTTCAATTAAAAAAATTATTCATTTTGAAAAGTGAACAATATTTATTCTCTTCAATCTTTCTTCAGATCCCACTATATTTTAATCAAGAATTAATTTCTCTTTATATACAGACTCTCTCCTTAATTTAAATAAAAACTATATAAAAGTAAATGCTGCAACCATACTGCTCTTGTTAATGATTTATAGCAAACTCTGTATTAAATTATACTCAAAGAGAATCTTTTGAAGGGCTCATTCAATCACACGTTGCTCACTAAAAGGAGCCAAATGCATCCGAGTGTGACTTTTGGCAATGTCGTTAACAAAAAGGCAGTTCCATATGAGTTAATTATAGTTATGATATCTTTTATAAACAATAATGATAACTTGAGCACTCCATCATCATTAAGATGTAAGCAGTTCTTGTAGATTGGTTTGAATTACAATTATATAAAGCCAATGAATTCAATTTTTAGCTGATAACACACTCATCTTAGAGATTAAGGAAGCAGAGTTTCTTCCTGCCTTCCTTTCAGTTCTGTGCCAGCTACTTTCACCTTCAGGAGATCACATAGGGATGGTCACAGTCACCCACCATTCCCCCCAGTTTCCCACACACACAAAAAAAATGACATTAAAGTCACAGCATTATTTTCCCTATGAACTATCATAAAGAACAAAGGAAGAAAAATATACTAGCATTCACAGTTGGTGACTCAGCCTACCAGACATACAGACATCAGACTTAGACACGAGGATCACAACAGCATGCTGAATCAAGTCACTGAGACAGATTTCTGCCACAACTTAAAGGCTTAGGTATGGAGTAACAAACAATAAATGCTTGCTGAAAGAATGCATGATTGAAACAATATAAAGCCAATAACATTTAAGGAACCAGACTATACTTTAAGCTAGATTCAAAAAGGGAATGTTAAGAGAAGCTTTAAAGAATCAAATCCAATATTCATGATATTGAACTGAATTAATAAAATGTCTTAAGAATGCTAGATTTAACTTTTCAGTCTCTCACGGAAACTTCTTTTTCACCTTTTGAAAGGTATCTTTTCCATCACTCTACAAATCTTTGCCCACTCTGACGGTTTTCTCTCTACTGTCATTCAACTTTGCCATGTAGACCTCAAATATTCATAACTAGGGGCAATTCTGATGGCTATTACTTAAAAATCAGGGGTAACGTGATAAAAGTTGTGACTTTTATATGTAACTTTAGGATTGAGCCAAAGAAGGCAGAGTATTACATATATATCTTTCAAAACTTAGTTGAATGCTTACACTGTATATTGTGGAAAATTAAAGCTTTTAGATAGAAAGTGAGCATGTGTTGTGCTGTACTAAGTCACTTCAGCTGTGCCTGACCCTTTGCGACCCTATGGACCGAAGCCCTCCAGGCTCCTCTGATGTGGGATTCTCCAAATAAGAATACTGGAGGGCGTTGCCAAGGCCTCCTCCAGGACATCTTCCTGACCCAGGGATTAAACCTGCGTCTCTTACATCTCCTTCATTGGTAGGCAGGTTCTTTACCACTAGCACCATGTGGGAAGCATCAGAAAATGAGCATATCTGACCTAAATAGCACAAACTTATAACCAAAATTGGAGAAGGAAATGGCAACCCACTCCAGTATTCTTTCCTGGAGAATCCCATGGACAGAGGAGCCTGTGGGCTACAGTCCATGTGTTGCACAGAGTCAGACATAACTGAGTGATTTACCATCAGCATACACCAAATAATGAGAAAATGTTTCTAGGCACTAATAAATGTAAATGCTTGATATTTGTCCCATAGGACATGAAGAGTTCTGCTGCCTTATTTGCTTGCTCTGATCTTATTCAGAATCCATTTTGATATCAGATGCATTTATAAGGAACAGAAGTTTCTAAGCATCGTGTCTTTTGGTACAGATAAGTGAGACACAGAAGGATAGAGATTAGAAACAAGAAATGGGAGTATAAATGTGAGTACAAATGCTTTGGTGTTTTTGTAGTGGCCCAGTCTTGAGGACAAACTTCCTCATAGTCAAGCAGGGTCAAGAACAATAAACAATTTCTGCTATAAACTGAATCCCAGGTTATAAGGAAGCAATGCACTGATGATTAATAAATTGGCCCTTTCAACAGACTCAGTCTTGGTTCTTTGCAATGCTAATGCTTATCTCTGCTCCCCCACACAGTACCACTGGTGACTTCATAATAGCAGTGACTTTTTTTTTTTAATGATACAAGGTTGTTAACTCAGTGAGCAATCAAACAAGAATTATCGAGCCTACTATTCTTTTATTTCAGTTCAGTTCAGTCTCTCAGTCATGTCCGACTCTTTGCAACCCCATGGACTGCAGCATGCCAGGCTTCCCCAGCTCTCAGAGCTTGCTCAAACTCATGTCCATCCTGTGGGTGATACGATCCAAACATCTCATCCTCTGCCATCCCCTTCTCCTGCCTTCTATCTTCCCCAGCATCAGGGTCTTTTTCAATGAGTTAGTTCTTTGGTTACATCAGGTAACCAAAGAATTGGAGCTTCTACTTCAGCATCAGTTCTTTCAATGAATATTTATTTAGGATTGATTTCCTTTAGGATGGACTGGTTGGATCTCCTTGCTCTCCAAGGGACTCTCAAGAGTCTTCTCCAACACCACAGTTCAAAAGCATCAAGTCTTCGGCACTCAGCTTTCCTTTTGGTTCAACTCTCACATCCATACCTGACTACTGGAAAAGCCACAGCCTTGACTAGATGGACTTTTGTTGGCAAAGTAATGTCTCTGCTTTTTAACATGTTGTCTAGGCTGGTCATAGCTTTTCTTCCAAGGAGCAAGTGTCTTTTGATTTCATGACTTTAGTTACCATCTGCAGTGATTTTAGAGCCCTAAAAATAAAGTTTGTCACTGTTTCCATTGTTTCCCCATCTATTTGCCATAAAGTGATGGAACCAGATGCCATGATCTTCAGTTTTTGAATGTTGAGTTTTAAAGCCAGCTTTTTTCACTCTCTTCTTTCACTTTCATCAAGAGGCTTTTTAGTTCCTCTTCACTTCTGCCATAAGGGTGGTGTCATCTACCTGTCTGAGATTATTGATATTTCTCCTTGCAATCTTGATTCCAGGTTGTGTTTCATCCAGTCCAGCATTTCACATGATGTACTCTGCATAGAAGTTAAATAAGCAAGGTGACAATATATAACCTTGATGTACTCTTTTCCCAACTTGGAACTAGTCCGTTGTTACATGTCCAGTTCTAACTGTTGCTTCTTGACCTTAATACAGATTTCTCAAGAGGCAGGTAAGGTGGTCTGGTATTCGCATCTCTTGAATAATTTTCCACAGTTTGTTGCGATCCACACAGTCAAAGACTATAGCGTAGTCAATGAAGCAGAAGTAGATGTTTTTTTCTGGAATTCTCTTGCTTTTTCTATGATCCAGTGGATTTGGCAATTTGATCTCTGGTTCCTCTGCCTTTTCTAAATCTAGCTTGAATTCTTTTAGAGAGGCAACCTTTTATCTATTACCTATTTGAGGCATGTCTTCCCTTTCTTTCTTTCTTTCTTTCTTCCTTCTCTGCTTTCTCTTATTCTTAATAAGGACAATTGAGCATCTTCTATGTGCCACATGATATATTCTAGGCTAAGTGCTTAAACAGGTCCCTGTCTGCATACAGCTTAATTCTAGAGATAGAAGACTGATAATAATTCTTCATGTTTTTGATGATGGTGGGCACTATGGTGAAATTGAAAGAAAGGTGAAGGGATCACATAGTGTTCTTGGCTGGGGAAACAGATACTATTATATATAGCAGTGAGGAAAGCCTTTCTGCCAAGATGATACTTGAGCAATGACCTGACAAAAAAGAAGTGATAACATGCATGGCTCACTGGAGGAAGAATATTCAAAGCAGAGAAAACAATAGATGCATAGTCAAGAGAATGCTTAAGTTTATTCAGCTCTCAAGTGTTACAAAGGTTTACAAGAGTAACACTGAGAGGGGAGAATTCAGAGAGATGACAGACAATTTCTTTGCTATTTCCCTGTGGCAGCTGGGGTGGAATTTTTCTAGGCAACATTTCATAATATATCCCTTGATGGCTCCAGGGTTTCTCATGGCAACTCAAATCCTGCTTGTTGTCCTTCTCAAATCAGTGGTCAGGATTATTATCCATGTGGTTGTATGGAGGCCTATATTCTTTATTTAAAGTTCATATCTCATTCCAATTTCCCTATAGACATCTTGTCTTGACATCTAATAAGTGTCTTTTCCTGACTTTTCTGCTCCATTTCAAACACTTGTGGATTTTTCCATTCTTCATTTCAAGCTTCGCTATGCATTTAATTTATTCAGCTACATTCTATGTGTTTGGGACATGGAAATGGACTCCAGTGATAATGCATTCCACCACATTTACCTAAAAATAATTATTTCCTTCATGTCAGCTTACCAGTGGGTCTAATTGTTTCACTGAGCTTACTATCTTCATAAAAATATATTTTTAAAGAATCCAATTCTCATATCTAGGTTTTATTCAAGGAGTTTATAGAAAACACAGGCACATGTTAAATACATAGTTTAAATTACATAAGCTGCCTCTTGAGCACCGGTTCTTTTTTCTTGCCAAATTCCATAAAATGTGAAAATTTATATAATAGACCAATATAGTATGAGCAAGATGGGAGACTGTTTGACAGCCAGATGTCCCAATTTTTTAGCCTAAGATATAAGATATAGTTGTTCATGTCAATAAATATGTAAAATAGGCTACCATGTATAAGCAGTTTTCAATATGACTTATAAGAATTATGTAAAAATAACCCAAATTTGTGCTACCATTCCAGTCCTGAAAATTCAATGTTTTATTTTCTATTGGGAATAAACTAGTTATAACTACATTTTCAAAGTCCACACTAAAGGGAAAAAGGTGAATAAATCAATGAAGCACAGCCTGTGTTCTCATAATTCACTAAATTAAATGCTATAATTTCGTCCACCAGACTCCACAGAAAATGAAACCTAATTTCGTCAGAAACATTTTCAGATCCACCTAGCTAATTCATTTAATAGTGAACACTGAATTACACCTCATGGTATTGGAGGAATGGAAATTTGGAGATTACTAAAGAAACAAAAACACTCAGAAGTAACAAGTATTGACTTGCTGTCTGGTAGAAATCACAGAAATGGCTGGTAAACAATACACTAAGTGGTTGTAGAAACATTGTGCTATTTATTGCCTTTTCATGGTGACATGAGAAGGTGATAACAAGCTAAAATTATGCTTTTATTTGGCGACACAAAAGCTCATTTATCCAACATCCATCCACGCAAATTTCTAATTATTCAAGATGTAGTCTTCTTAATGATAAAATCTTGACCTGCCATTTAGCTACTGACCCTGAGAAAATTATTTAATGTGTCTCTCAGTTTCCTCAACTATAAAATACAGATAAGGATAGTGCCTCCTCATAAGTTATTTATAGGAAACAAAGAAGTAAATATATATAAGGTGCTGAGACCAGTGCCTAATACATAGTATGAGTTATAAAAGTGCTACCTTTTAATATCCTTATTGCTTTATATTGTATGGACTAGATTGAGAGAGGGCAATATAACTATCCATATAAGCATTGTATGAGAAAGATGATGGGCAACTTCTCAGACCAGTCCAAGTATTCTTACCTGAAAATTGTATATAAAGAAAGACTTGAGAAGATCACAGACCAGAGACAGAAGCTGGCTGAAAGACTGAGAGTTGATAATAAGAGGATATTACAAAGTGATAAAGGGGTTAATTCTTCAAGAAAGCACAATAATCCTAAAAGGGTATGCACCTAACAACAGAGCATCAAATATGTGATAGAACTAAAACAAGTAATAGGTAAATGCACTATTATATTTGTAAATTAAAACACTCCCCTTGTCAGTAACTGATGGGTCAAGTAGGTAGAAAGTCAACAGAGAGTGGACCTGAAGGTCACCATCAATCCTCTTGGTCTAACTGATAATTTTAGAATACACTCTTCAATAACAGCTGAATGCTCATTATGCTCAAGTTCACATGGAACATTCACCACAAAAGACCACATTCTAGACCATAAAGCATACCTCATCAAAGAGGAGGAATAGAAGTCATATAAAGTATGCACTCAAACCTCAATGGAATTACAAAATCAATAGCAACAACTTAGCTGGAAAATCACCAAACATTTGGAAATTAAATGATACATTATTAAATAGCAAATAACATATGAGTCAAATAAGATGACTCAAGAGGAATTAAAACAAATTTTGAACTAGATGAAAATAAAAATAAAACCTATCAAAATCATTGTCATGCTATAAAAATAGTTCAATGCCTAAAGGAAAATGTATAACATTCAGTGCATGTAACATAAAAGAAAGATCTAAAATCAATAACCCAAGCTTCCAATTTAAAAGACTAGGAAACAAGGATCAATTTAACTCTAAAGCAAGCAGAGGAAAAAAATAATTAAAATTAGAGCACTAAGCATGAAACTGAAAACAAGAAAACTATAGAGAAAAATCAACAAAACTAAAACATAGTTCTTTGAAAAGAACCACAGACTTTACAGACCTCTAGCCAGGCTAACAAATATGAAAAGAAAGATGACATGAAACATCGATATCATAACTGAAAGAGGATCATTACTGCTAATTCCCTGGATTTAGATGGCAATAAAAAAAATATATAAACAGCTTCAGTCTACAAATTTGATAATTCAGATAAAACAGACCAATTATTTAAAAAACACAAAGTATCAAAACACACGAAAAAGTACATTGCTTCAGTAATTCTATATCTAGTAAAGAAGTTAAATCATAAACTAGCCATCCAAACCAATAAATCACCAGACTCAAATGGTTTTACTGGTAAATTCTAGCATACATTTAAAGAAAAAATGGCACTAATTCTCCAAAATCTTGTCCAGGAAAACATACAGTGAAAAAACTTGCCTCTTTCTCGGAGAATAGCATTGCCCCAAACAACAAAGCAGATTAAGGTATTATAAGAAATGAAAACTATAGACCAGTTCTTTCATGAACATTGACAAAAATATCCTCAAAAGTATGAACAAATTGAACTCAAAAGGTATAAAGAGTGTCATACTCCATGACCAAGTGAAATCTACTCCAGATATGCTAAGCAGGGTAAATATTTGAGAATTAATCAATGTAATCAATAGAAATAGAAAATCATATTATCATATCAGTTGAGTCATAAAAGCATCTAGCAACATCCAAAGTCCATTCATGATAAAAACACAGATCAAACTAGGGACCAAGGGGAAATTCTTCAGTTTGATAAAGAATATTTGCATAAAGCCTACAGCTAACATCATATTAAATCATGAAATAGAACTGCCATATGACTCAGCAATCCCACTCCTGGGCATACACACCGAGGAAACCAGATCTGAAAGAGACACATGCATCCCAATGTTCATCACAGCACTGTTTATAATAGCCAGGACATGGAAGCAACCTAGATGTCCATCCGCAGACGAATGGATAAGGAAGCTGTGGTAAATATGCACCATGGAATATTACTCAGCTGTTAAAAAGAATTCATTTGAATCAGTTCTAATGAGATGGATGAAACTGGAGCCCATTATACAGAGTGAAGTAAGCCAGAAAGATAAACAACAATACAGTATACTAACGCATATATATGGAATTTTAAAAGATGGTAATGATAACCCTATATGCAGGACAGAAAAAGAGACACAGATGTATAGAACAGACTTTTGGACTCTATGGGAGAAGGCAAGGGTAGGATGATCTGAGAGAATAGCATTGAAACATGTATATTATCAAGTGTGAAACAGATCGCCAGTCCAGGTTGGATGCATGAGACAAGTGCTCAGGGCTGGTGCACTGGGAAGACCCAGAGGGATGGGATGGGGAGGGAGGTGGGAGAGGGGGTCAGGATGGGGAACACATGTAAATCCATGGCTGATTCATGTCAATGTATGGCAAAAACCCTACAATATTGTAAAGTAATCAGCCTCCAACTAATAAAAATAAATGAAACAAAAAAAATCATGAAAATCCAAACACGCAATAATTTTAACATAACAGTTCTAAAATTGATCTATATGCATCATTTGGGGACAGGGAGGGAAGGACAAATTTTTGGTATGGAATTAACAAACACAAGCTACTATACTTAAAATAGATCAATAATAAGGATTTACTATATAGCACAGGGAATTACACCCAATATCTTATAGTAATGTATAATGGAATATTATCTTCACAAAAACTGAATCATTATATTATGTACCTGAAACTAATACAATAGTATAAATCAACTATACTTCAATTAGAATATATTTTTAAAAAAGAAAAAAAATTATGTGGAAAGGGGAAGAGTCATTGTGATTCACTCTTGAAAGTATGTATCACTTTTACTATATTTCTTGGCCAGCCCTTAGTCATGGAGCCCCAGTTAACTGCAAGGGAGTCTGGGTAATCTGTCTCAGTTCCTAGAAAGAAGAGAATATGAAAATAGTGAACTCTAAGGATCTCTTCCATATCTGTGACCCACTGAGAAAGCAGAAATTTTAGAAATCCCACCAAGAAATCACAGTTCGATCAGATTCAAGGACAAAGATATTGTCTCTAAAAGAATTCTCTTACTACAGAGAAATGTTTGCTGGAAGTAATACTGGACCCTTGGAATTCACAGAGAACTAAACTGAAATGAAGATGACAAGAGGAAATATAAATTTTATTTAAAGGAAGGGAACGTTATCGAGGTAACTCCGGGGATTGGGATGACATTTAGCAGGCCATGTTCCAATAAACAGAACACTGGTTGTTGTTCAGTTGCTAAGTAGTGTCCAACTCTTTTGCAGCCCCGTGGATTGTAACATTCCAGGCTCCTTTGTCCATAGGATTTCCCAGGCAAGAAAACTGGAGTGGGTTGCAATTTCTTTCTTCAGGGGATCTTCCCAACCCAGGGATTGAACCCACATCTCCTGCATTGATAGGTACGTTCTTTACCACTGAGCCACCATGGAACACTGGAATGGAGTGCGAAAAGAAGACTGGCTAAGAAAGCAGTTCTCATAGGAGACAAACATCACTTATCACTCCCAAACTTCCCAGAGGCTAGTTGTAAACAAACATTTATTAGTGTAGAGGCTCCAATAGAGATAAGTGCCTTTTTCTTTATTCACTATCCTTTCTGTGTTCTGTTCTATTCTCACAACTCAAAAATGTTCTGAATTATTTTCCAGTGTCCCCCAAGCATTAAAATTCCAATAAAGACATAAATTTGCTTTCAAAAAATCTGAGGAAGTGATTTTTTTGTAGATATAAAAAAATGAGTTCTAAAACTTATATGGAATGACAACATCTGTTAGCACCTATCATTTTTTTTTTTCTTCTTCATCCTTATCTATAACTTTACCAATGCTTTTTTACTTTTTTTCTATCACTGAGGAAAGTGTATCACTTTAGGAGTTATACTTGCACCTGATCCAGTCACAAGCCTTCTCTGTAGGGGCCACTGGAGTTTTCTTTTCTCTCCCCTCACTCCTTCACCTATGGGCACGGCAGGAGTCTGTGAAGGGTGAATTACCACGTAGCCCTTGCCGTCAAAGGAAAATAGGATTAAACCCCTGCTTCACCTCCAGCTAAATATCAAATGCCAGGCAGGCGTTTAACCTGTGTGGATCAATATTAATTTTTCTACCTTCCCCTTAGCCTACAAACACATTCAAGTACATTCTAACATAACCTTTCTTTTCTCTCTTTGCCCTTCCTGAAGCTACCAGTGAGAATAATTTTCAAAGAGATGGTAAACTGCCTGCATGTATTTCCTCTCCACTTCTTCATTCTCAAATCCCTGTAGATGGCATTCACTCCTACTGGTTCCTCACATTGTTTAAAAAAATGATTAGTGACTTTCTATTTTCAAATACAAAAGTCTTTTTCCAGCTTGAGTTGCATTTACTCTGAGATATTTTTGCTGTTTTTGTTTTAATAAACAAACAGCTTCATTCCCTAAATCCCTGAGTGGAAGAATATCATTAGTTCTCCTTGAATAAAACATACACTAAAACAGATTCAATCCATCCATGTGAACTCAATTGATTAAAGTATCTTGACACAAACTATGATTCTTTAAGAAAAATACAAACATCTTGATTTAAAAGAATTTCTGATACATATTCAATTAGTTATTCTAGTGGAACACTGATTCATAAAATTAAAGTCTTCAGCTCAGTAAAAAGATGCCTAATGGCTTAAGATTTCTTCTCTTCTTACTGACTCAGCATGTTGTTTCATATTTAGATATAAACACATTAATGCAAAGTACACTAGAACTGCTCTACTGGAGGATTAAGCTGGTACGAAAATTATTTGACTATTTCCTTTGAAGCAAAAGTAAACAAACTATTTTAAAATAATTTTAATGGTAATGTCACATTTACTGAACAAATCTTTTACAATGAGTTACAAAAAGAGACAAATAGCAAGCGAAAGTCAGTAGGGAGTGAGGTGATTTTTAATTTTCAAAGATGAGGATATTAAATAGTACCCCAAGTGAGATTTTAGCATTGATACATGTTCAAGGGATTTTTTTTGTCAACATAAGTAATGAAATAAAAGAAAACACCTCATTAAAATATCCAGTTTTAACTGAGGTAAGGAATTTACCTACAACCATGCTAAAATTTATTCTCTTTGCTTTATTTTTCTGGTATTCAAATATTAAGCCTTTTAAAATTTATTGCAGCATACGCATTATACAATTCAAGGTCAAGTATAGAAGTGACCAATCTCTTTGGACAAATTTTTGAACTTGTTTTATGTGCCCAACCAAAAAATTTTGAAATAATCATCATAATTATTACAGTGCCAGTTATAATTGCTGTCACAAGCAAAGCCCTATTGCAAAGGAAACTAGCTCTTGCTGCAAGCTAACTCTGTGCCGTTCACAACAGAAACTTCATATGTTATCCATGGGATCCTCTCAGCCTCCCTGTGTGGTAGCTGTTTACTCCACTGAGTGAGGAGAAAATTGCCAGACTTGATCCAAGTCAAATATCCAGTATTGGCAGCTTTGAATTCAAATGAGGCCAGTGCATAAATTTGTTTTCCACATCTGTGAAGGAGTGGGGGATAAACTGGGAGATTGGGATTGACATATATGCACTACAATATATAAAATAGATAACTAATAAAAACCACTATATAGCACAGGGAACTCTATTCAGGTCTCTGTAATGACTGACATAGGAAAAAAATCTAAATGAGACTGCATGCGTATGTGCTAAGTCACTTCAGTCGTGTCTGAATCTGTGTGACCCTATGGACTACAGCCTGCCAGGCTCCTCTGTGCATGGGATTCTCCAGGCAAGAATACTGGAGTGGGTTGCCATACCCTCCTCCAGGGGATCTTCCCAACCCAGGGATCAAAATTATGTCTTTTACACCTCCTGCATTGGCAGGCAGGTTCTTTACCACTAGTGTCACCTGGGAAGCCCATGGATATGTGTATACGTATAGCTGATTCACTTTCTTGTACAGCGGAAACTAACACAACATTGTGAATTAACCATACTCCAATAAAAGTTAATTTTAAAAAGACAAAACAAATGCGGTGGTGCAACTGTGCAACTTCAGAGTTTATATGTATACAGTGTATTCATTTGCAGGAGAAATGAGAAATGTGGGGATTAGCTTGTATGACAAAAAAAAAAAAAAGAGAATTCACACTTTTCCTCTTTGTCTGCTAGGGATAATTCCAGATCCCCTGCTTAGTCTTTCTCAGTTCTTTCTCTGATTGTTTAGAATCAGAGAGACGATTGTCTAGGAAAATTGAGAAGCACAAAACCAACTTTCGTTTGTTTGTATGGAAAGTCAGTGATGGGTCTGCTGCCCAAAGGGGACTGGGAGGAGGAGAAAAGAAAAGATTTCACTCAGGCTGAGAAGGTTAAGAATTTTCTGGTACTTTAGCAAGAGATGAGAAGGTTCAGAAAACTCTCTGTAAGACTCTGAAAGTTAGGGAAATTGAATCTTTAAGAAATCCTTCTTTACCTTAGAGAACCAATCCCCCCTTTTTTGTCTCTAGACTGCATTTAACATCTAAATGTTTTAAGATTACTTTTAGACACAGGCATGGAATTTCTTTGAACACAACACTGGGTGAGGAACTGGGTGAGGTCATGTGGAGACTTGGCTTTGTTTTGAATACAGTAGACATCTAACTAGCATTGAGATGGAACATTACATTTTAAAAATCTTTCCCTCCATTTGTATTACAGCCAAAGCCTCTGGTAACTGGTGTAGGCAATGAGACTAAAATGACCTTCTCTCCAATGGCTGCCTCCAACAGACCTTCTCCTGAAAGCTGGAGACCAATTATTTCACCGGTGGAGGGGTGGGGAGAGAATTTCTGGCCATCAACTTCTCCAAGCCTTAGAGATTTTAAGAGGTCAGATGTCTGGCAACAGATGACAGTACAGTGGTCTTAAAGAAAAACATTAGAGTTTCATGTCAAGCAAGCTGGAGACGGAGAAGCAGCCCTTTTATCAGACAGGAAAACTGGGAGGAAGATACTGTAACCTAAAGTTTTGAAGTATAATGGGGCTCTACCATTGGAAATTGTTTTTATTGACAAGTTTGCATTGATGCAACCTAGTTTAAA
Organism: Cervus canadensis; assembly: GCF_019320065.1. NCBI lineage: Eukaryota > Metazoa > Chordata > Mammalia > Artiodactyla > Cervidae > Cervus > Cervus canadensis. The sequence goes on from NC_057388.1 coordinate 55,610,428, forward strand.
ACCAACTGAAATGACCAAAGTGAGCAGTGAGTCCAAGTGACATTGTTGATAAGACTTGGTATATGAACATGGGAGACAATTTCTCTAGGCTGGTGAAGTCTGTACTACCTACATCACCACTGTAGCCTGTTCAGAGCAACACACAGGATCCTTAAGGACTCTACATATGTGATATATAAGTACTTGCTTTATGTGCATTAAGCAACCTGAAGGACTACTGTACCTTCTTCTGAGCCCTGCGCCATCTGACATCAACTAACCTCTTACCCAGACTCCACTGTAGCAAGATCACTGAAGGGCACTATTCACTCTGCACTATAGAATCATGTTTAAGGAGGCCAACTACCTTGATACATTAAGGCAATGACAGACACTCTCCAAAAATGGTGTACTTCATCTTCATCCTCTATGCTGGTCCTCTTTCCAAACAAGCAACTGCCAGCCTTAAGTCCATAACCTATGCCATCTCCATGCCCCAGTTCTGCCTCTAAATCATCTGCAGGTTTTGGAGTATGTTCTTTTAGACTTGTTGATTCCACTTATCCAGTGACCCTAAAACAAAATATATTCACTAGGTTTGGGAAGAATATGTTCAACTGCTTTCTTCCCTTTTTCCTTTTTTCCCTTATCCCCTCTTTCTCCTTTTTCTCTTTTATCGTCAGACGTTTGAACAAGTTGTCTGTTCACTGTCACTGCATTTCGCCTCATACTTGTTCTTCATCTTTCACTATGGATGCTTTGCTAAGTTAGCTCTTCCTAATTTCACACATTGAGTTCCAAGTTTCCAAATTAAATATCATTTTGTATTTTCAATTCCTCATTCTTATATTGACTTCTGAAGACAACATTTATTCTTGTGTTCACTCAGTTTATTCTACTAATATTTTTAAACACCTACCTTCAACAAAACAGTATGGCAAGCAAAGAGAATAAAGAAAGGATCAATAAATACATGGGTGATGTTCTTGTGACGCATATACTTTCATACAGGAGACAGATATTAGACAAATAATCATAAAACTAAGTTTAATTAAAATCCGAGTTAAGTCCTCTAAGGGAAGAGTCTGGCCTATATTGAGACTTGAGGTCAGCCTCCCAAAGAAGTCAGTCTTGAGCTGAGTTCTGAAAAATGAGCAGAACTTCATCTAAAGACACAGGGACATGGACACCCTGAGCAAAGGGTTAGTGGCAAAGGCACATCTTCCTGTACACTTATCCTTAGAAATGAGGGTAGGAGGTGGGATGTAAATGAACGCTTAAGAGAGAAAATGAGAAACATAATTATAATTTATGTTGTTATAGGTTTTATTTTTGTACCCAGCACCTTTTGGACATTATTGCGTTTGATCTTCAAAGCCCCCCTGAGATAGATGGGTAAGTATTCTTATTCTGTCTTTTACAGATGAGGAAAGTGAAAGTGAAAGTCATGCAGTTGTGTCCAACTCTTTGTGACACCATGAACCATAGTCTGCCAGCCTCCTCTGTCCATGGAATTCTCCAGGCAAGAATATTGGAGTGGGTTGCCATTCCCTTCCCCAGGGGATCTTCCCAACCCAGGGACTGAACTTGGGTCTCCTGTGTTACAGGCAGATTCTTTACTGTCTGAGCGACCAGGGAAGCCCTAATGAGGAAACTTGGATGCACAGGATTCCTAAAATGAATGCACAGAGGATTCACAGGAGCAGTGCCCTGATTAGAAGCCTCATTTCTGAGGCTCCATGAGAGGCTTAAAGACAAAATTTTGCAAATAAAATTAGTGGAGAGACAGAATCTTTTTAAAGAATTAGTAACTGCATCCCTCATCATCTGGAAAGTTATTTATCCATGGTAGAGTATCCAACGACAGAGCTAAATCACCCACTGGGAAACCTGAAGAAATCCATCCCCAGGCTTTTGGAATTAGGGTTTTCTGAGAGAGGTGTGAGATTCAAGTTAGCTCACTGCCTTTAAGAATTTAGATTTTGCCAAAGGCAGAAAGCATAAAAACCTGTAAAGAGAATCTCTAACCAAATTCCTTTGACACAGAGAATTCCACCCAACTATCAATTTATATCTTTGAGAGGGTCTGTGTTTTTCCTGTTTCTGTTGTTGTTGTTCTGCTTGCCATTCAAATTTAGTTTCTCAACAAGATACTACCTCCTTTTGTTGTTGCTGTTGTTCAGTTGCTAAGTCATGTTAGACTTTTTGTGACCCCATGGACTGCGGCACTCCAGGCTTTCTTGTCCTGCATTATCTACCAGAGTTTGCTCAAATTCATGTCCATTGAATTGCTGATGCCATTCAACCATCTCATCCTCTGTCGTCCCCTTCTCCTTCTGCCTTCAATCTTTTCCAGCATCAGGGTCTTTTCCAATGAGTTGGCTCTTTGTATCAGGTGGACAAAGTGTTGGAGCTTCAGCTTCAGCATCAGACTTTCCAAAGAATATTCATGATTGATTTCCTTTAGGATTGACTGGTTTGATCTATCTCCTTTATCCTTCCTTTGCTATCATGTACCCAGTGCATAGGTAAACCATCTCTCAGCTGCTCTCACCTCATTTTAGGCCCCTGAAACATCACAACTTTGTAAGTATAGGTGAGACAATGTTAATTTATCTGCCACCTCTTTTCATAAAGATAATGAACTAGAATCATCCATGATGTGACTCTTTTAGTAGCACTTGGTAAAATCATAACATAGGTTTAAGTATAAGAATATGAGGCAAGGGGGAAAACATTAACATCCTGAAAGGACTGTTGGATGGCCAGGGTTAATCACTTATCCAGTTAGCAGTGATCTAACTGTTCTAGTTCTCACAAATGTGAGAAAACATGAACTGAAAATTCATGAACCAGAGTATGATGAGATGAAAGATGAATTAGAGGACACCTATCACTTGATGAATTAGTTTGTTTGAAGAATCTGTGGCACAGCAGGGAGTTGTCTTGGGAATGGAGCACTGATTTGGAATGTGGCAAGTTTCACAAGAAGTGTTCAGATTGATACTGCAGGAATCATAATAAATAACTCCTCAGAGAACATACAGCTTATGAAAATGTTACAATCTGGAAGTGCCATCCTACCCCCATTCCTCAGGAATCACCTGAACCTTCCTGTCACTGTGTGGTTCCAATCCAACAAACCTACATTACATACTTTCTTAAGAGACTGTCACACTTTATCTCGTCAGCATGATCCACAAGAGTTTGAAAATATCATGGAGGTTCTATCAAGTTGACAATATATATTTTCAGAGCATAGAGAGACAAAAGAAAAGATTAACTCCTTTAGTAACTGTTACTTAATAATTTAGGTTTTCTTTCTTAAAATTGAAAAAGCTCTAAATGTTATTATACAGTGTTCTATTCCTCTACAGCAATATCTAAGCCATAGAAAGAAGATTTTATATTAGGGAAGAGTAATGTTGTTTGTGCCCTAATGGATATACTGTACTAGGTCCTTTTGTATTAATTCAGTTTTTATTCAATTATTTCTATGTCCTATAAGTGCACAACTGCCAATATTGTTTCAGATTATCCATGCCTTAAGGGCAAGAGGAATGCCAGTACAATAAAATTAAAATGTCTAAAATAAATTTTAAAGGGGCTGTAGCCAATAACTTATTTATCAAAATAGATTCCCAGATGGTTTCTTAAAACCAAATAAAAGAAGTAAATGATATTATTTGAAAGTTTATTGCTCTCACTGACCACTTCCACCATCCACCCATTACCTCCTTGCCACACTTTGTTTTTGTCATAATTGGGTTGGTTAGTTATACAAATTGATTTAAAAGAATTACAAAGTCACCTATCCACTGCTCAAGACATGAGTTCAGCTGTAAATTCATGCTATATTTGGACTTATTTTTACTTGAAGTCAGGTTTTTTAAGGAATTAAATCTGAGAGAACTAATAGTAAATTGTAGGTTTTACTCTTCTGGATCCTAGGCGTGGGTGTGTGTGTTCATTTACACGTATATGCAGATGGGGTAGGACAAAAAAGTAAAAGCAAGTTTATAATATTCTCTAACCAAATTTTGAATATTGATTACTGAATATAAGAGACAATGTTTTAGATGAGTTTTACACTTAATATACTAGAAAGGGTTATACTCAGTCACACTTTGTGGCTGAGAGTATAGGTTAATTCCAAGGGAATCATCCAACTTAGAGAGTTCACTGATCCCAGGAGTTAAGTTTCTTTAAATGTGATCCTATAATTTATGGAGTTCCAAAATAAATATTTTAATCTATAATTATGCATTGCTTTGTAAGTGTGGAAATGCCATTTCTAGAGTGCAAGTGTTTCATTATTTTGATACCAAATAATATCACTGAATCATATTCTTTTAGGTATTCTACATTTAAATGTGAATCAAAATAACTAAGATATAATTTTTTTGTTAAACTACTGTGTGGTAAACAAATATTAATTAATGACCATGGTTTTTCTGAAGAATGTCTAAAGTGAAGGAGGGAAGTGTTATTTAATTTGGTTCATTTTATTCACTTTGGTTTTTTTCCTTCTATCATGAATGGATCTGAAACATCAACTGGTATTTCTCCTATAATAGCAGATGAGCCCCTAAAATACTATGAGGACAATAAATGTAGCTGTGTGATTCCAAACTTAGAACCAAGAGGACTTAGTTCAGAAGACTGGCTTTGAGACAGATTAAATTTTACTGAAGTGTTTTAGCAGTGTGTTATTATTTTCAGGAACAACCATTAAAGATATTTCATTAGTCTTTTATAGTTTAAACTGTCATTCTTAAATGACTCATTTTTGCAGTTGTCTTTAATGGATCCATGATTATAGTTGGTAGTATGGACACTTGCCATTGGTTCAGGTTATTCTGTGTGTGCACAGAAGTCCAATGTGTGGGGCTCCTTCAATTTAGGAGGCAAAACCTCCTCTCACAGAGGAGTCAAATATTTGAGTTTCTTAAATGCCTCGACTCACTGGAAGTTCACACTCAAGCACCTGCTCTGAAACTTTAATTTGAAGCCAGTGATGTGAAGAAGTGAGAGTCATGCAGCATCCTTTCTAGGACAGATAGCGACAGGGCAGGTGCATCCTCTTTTCTCTGTGTAAGAGTGGAGCGGTTCTAACCAGAGACAAGCAGCGTTGGTGTCATCAGTGGCATTGTTAGTATAGGCCAGGGTGTCTGAATTCAACTGCAAGATCAATTCTGGGATATAATCAAACAGGAATTGTGTCCTGCCAATTAGCCTCAAACCCCAGTTCTCTGGTCCCCAAGAGATTCCTGTGACCATCTACAGAATTCTCTTCATAACTTTTTTAAAAATTGTGAACTACAGTTGACTTCACAAATCCTATCTAATATATTTGTGATTGAATAAGGGATGGAGAGAGGAAGTAAAAAGGGTGAAAGAGAGAAAGAGAATGAATGACAGAGTGAGAATAAAGGTACATTATTAGAAAAATTACTAAGCTGTCTCCTGCTTTTATTGTTGCTATGACACCATAAAATGTTAAAAAGTGTATTGCAAGCTGTGATTTTTGGGCAAGGCTACTCATAATTGTCAGTTACAGCCCCAGAGAATCCATACACATTATATAAGGGTTGAGGAGATAAATAATGCCTCTGAAATGGGTAATTGAGAAAACGTATAGTAATTTTATCCTTTATTCTAACTCTTATTTCTGCTTGTTGAGTAATGAAAAACAAACTCTGCAAAATACACTTACTTATACAAAATTTAAGCAGACTTTAGTTTGAAAGCATTAGAAAGAAAATGATAAAGACATCTGGTTTAGAAAGCAACACACACATGCACGGGCACATGGGAACTCTAGGGAGGCCATTATATTGATATTTATGTAAATAAAGTGATTAGCATTAAGCATTCCCTTGTGACTTTTAACTACTTAAGATTTCTCCCATCAGAACTCCTAAACTGTACAACATGAAGAATTCAGAAGACTCTACATCCAGTTAAAATAATGTAAACTAGTATAGATTCACCAAGGGATTGTTAAAAATCCATGAAATCTGGGAAATGTTCCAGAGTCCAAACTGGAGAGTCTGAGTTTGAAACAGTTACAAAAGTAGAATATTCTCAGCTAGCATGCAAATGGGACCTACACAGATGATTTAGCCAAAGTGATTGATCCTGGTGCTTTTGGAATGAAATCCCAGAAAACCTTTGTTCCTGGATTTTTTGTTACAAGCAAAAGACATTTTGAGGGAGGACAATAATACAAATGCCTCCAAGAGTGAGGCATGTAACTAACTGGCAGAATCAGTGTACTTTCTGTGTTTAAACTAATCTTCTCGTCCCAGCAAATGGACTAGAAAAATTAATTTCAGTTTTCTCAACTTTGAAGTGGGAATTTTAACAGTGTCAGCCCAATTTGGGCTTCCCACGTGGCTGCGTGGTAAAGAAATTGCCTTTCAATGCAGGAGATGCTGGAGATGTAGGATCAATCCCTGGATTGGGAAGATCCCCTGGAGAAGGAAATGGCAACCCACTGCAGTATTTTTGCCAGGGAAATCACATGGACAGAGAAGCCTGGCAGGCTACAGTCCGTGGGGTCACAAAAGATTCTGACATGATTTAGTGACTAAACAACAACACAGTAGAGACACTCTGCCTTTGTGATCAGCCACAATCACTGAAATCCCAGACTCTCAGAAGGAAAGTAGATGCTTACGATTAACTGCGTTGGTTGTATACAATCTAGAGAGGTTGAACAGTAGAATTCACTGACTCAGACACAAAAGCAATCTATTACCCAGAGAACATTTCAAAAGCCAGCCAAGGGTCAGCCTTGGAAGCAGGTTTTTCTGATAAACAGCCCTCCCATGTTAACCCTTGCCTGCATGTCCACTAATGTGCCAGTTGTTTAAAAAATACCCACCTATAACATTACACTCCTACAGATCTGTTATAAGCCATATATGAAAAAGACAATAAAGTAGTCTTCAAATTATTGATATTTAAATGCTGTTGACCTTCACTTAGGTAAAAGCCTTTTAAATTAATGTATTGAAGAGAACAATAAAATCAGATATGTCCTTCAGGGAAATGTATCACAGCCAAATGGAAGAACATAAAATGACTCTTGATCATACAACTCAAGAGCTAAAAAGCAAACAATCTGATTAAAAAATGGGCAAAAGATCTGAATAGACATTTTTCCAAAGACACACAGATTGCCAACAGGTACATAAAAAGGTGCTCAACATCATAAATATTCAGGAAAGTGCAAATCAAAACCACAATGAGATATTACCTCACAACTGTTAGAATGGCTATAGTCAAAAAGATGAGAAATAACAAGTGCTAGCATGGATACTAGTGGGAATGTAAATTGGTGATGCCACTATGGAAAACACTATGGAGGTTACTCAAACATTTAAAAATAGAACTACCATATGATCCAGAAATTGTACTTCTGGAAATTTCCAAAGAAAATGAAAATAGTAATTTGAAAAGATACATGCAATTCAATATTCATAGCAGCATCATTTACAATTGCTAAGATATGGGGACAACCTAAGTGTATATAGATGGATGAGCAGATAAATAAAATATTAAATATATAAATTATTCAACCACCAAAAAGGGAAGTCCTGCCATCTCTGACAACAGGGACGGGCCTTAAGTGTATTATGTTAAGTGAAAAAAGTCAGATGGAGAGAGGTAAATGACTACACTTACATATGGAATAAAAACAAACAAACTCAGATACAGAAAACAGATCGGTGGTTGCCAGAGCTGAAGAGTGGAAAGGTAGATGAAATGGGTGAAGGTGGTTAAAAGATACAAACTTACAATCATAAACTAAGTCCTTGGGATTTAATATAAGGTAAAGGATTCCTGGCTGGAGCAGTGGTAAAGAATTTGCCTGCCAATGCAGGAGACACAGGAGACGTGGGTCAGGAAGATCCCCCGGAGTAGGAAATGGCAAACCACCCCAGTATTCTTGCCTGCAGAAGCCTATGGACAGAGAAGCCTGACAGGCTACAGTCCATGGGGTCACGAAGAGTCCGACACGATTGAAAACGCATGCACACACAACGTGAGTATACCTAAAAACAGAGTATTTTAATTGAAAGTTGCTAAGAGAATAGATCTGAAAAGTTCTCACTACAACAACAACAAAAAAACTATGTGTAGTGGTGATAAATAGTTAGCTAGATTTATGATGATGATCATATATATATATATTCATATATATATATACATATATATATGTAATGAATCATTACATTTTACACCTGAAACTAATATAGTTCAGTCGCTCAGTCATATCTGACTCTGCGACCCAATGGACTGGAGCCGCCAGGCTTCCACGTCCTTCACCAACACCCGGAGCTTGCTCAGACTCATGTCCGTTGAGTTGCTGATGCCATCCAACCGTCTCATCCTCTGTCGTCCCCTTCTCCTCCCTCCTTCAATTTTTCCTAGCTTCACAGTCTTTTCCAATGAGCCGGTTCTTCACATCAGGTGGCCAAACTATTGGAATTTTAACTTCAGCATCAGTCTTTCCAATGAATATTCAGGACTGATTTCCTTCAGGATTGACTGGTTTGATCTTCTTGCAATCCAAACTCTCAAGCGGCTTCTCTAACACCACAGTTCAAAAGCATCAATTCTTCAGCACTCAACTTTCTTTATAGTCCAATTCTCACATCCGAACATGACTACTGGAAAAATCACAGCTTTGACTAGACAGACCTTTGTCGGCAAAGTAATGTCTCTGCTTTAAATATGCTGTCTAGGCTGGTCATGGCTTTTCTTCCAAGGAGCAAGCGTCTTTTAATTACATGGCTGCAGTCACCATCTGCAGTGATTTTGGAGCCCCCAAAATAAAGTCTCTCACTGTTTCCATTGTTTCCCTATTTATTTGCCATGAAGTGATCAGACCGGATTCCATGATCTTAGTCTTCCGAATGTTGAGTTTTAAGCCAGCTTTTTCACTGTCCTCTTTCCCTTTCATTAATAGGCTTTTTAATTCTTCTTCACTTTCTGCCATAAGGATGGTGTCAGCTTTATATGTGAGGTTACTGATATTTCTCCCAGCAATCTTGATTCCAGCTTGTGCTTCATCCAGACTGGCATTTTGCATGATATAATTTGCATGTAAGTTAAATAAGCATGGTGACAATATACAGCCTTGATGTACTCCTTTCCTGATTTGGAACCAGTCTATTGTTCCATGTCCAGTTCAAACTGTTGCTTCTTGACCTGCATATAGATTTGTCAGGAGGCAGGTCAGGTGGTCTGGTATTCCCATCTCTTGAAGAATTTTCCACAGTTTGTTGTTATCCACACAGTCAAAGGCTCTGGCATAGTCGATAAAGGAGAAGTAGATGATTTTCTGAAACTCTCTTGCTTTTTCGATGATCCAATGGATGTTGGCAATTTGATCTTTGGTTCCTCTGCCTTTTCTAAATCCAACTTGAATAGCTGGAAGTTCATGGTTCATGTACTTTGAAGACTGCCTTGGAGAATTTTGAACATTACTTTGCCAGAGTGTGAGATAAGTGCAGTTGTGTAGTAGTTTGAACATTCTTCAGCATTGCCTTTCTTTGGGTTTGGAATGAAAACTGACCTTTTCTAGTTCTGTGGCCACTGCTACATTTTCCAAATTTGCTGGCCTATTGAGTGCAGCACTATAACAGCATCATCTTTTAGGATTTGAAATAGCTCTCTGGAATTTTATCACCTCCACTAGCTTTGTTTTTAGTGATGCTTCCTAAAGCCCACTTGATTTCACATTCCAGGACATCTGATACTAGGTGGGTGATCACACCATCATGGTTATCTGGGTCATGAAGATCTTTTTGTATAGTTCCTCTGTGTGTTCTTGCCACATCTTCTTAATATCATCTGCTTCTGTTAGGTCCAGAGCATTTTTGTCCTTTATTGAGCCCATCTTTGCATGAAATGTTCCCTTGGTATCTCTAATTTTCTTGAAGAGATCTCTAGTCTTTCCCATTCTATCATTTTCCTCTATTTCTTTGTATTGAGCACTGAGGAAGCCTTTTTTTATCTCTCCTTGCTATTTTTTGGAACTCTGCATTTGAATAGGTGTATGTTTCCATATCTCCTTTGCCTTTAGCTTCTCTTCTTTTCTTAGCTATTTGTAAGGCCTCTTCAGACAACCATTTTGTCTTTTTGCATTTCTCATTCTTGGGAATGGTCTTGATCCCTGCCTCCTGTACAATGCTACAAACCTCCATCCATAGTTCTTCAAGCACTTTGTCTATCAGATCTAATCCCTTTAATCTATTTCTCACTTCTACTGTATAATTGTAAGGGATTTGATATAGGTCATACCTGAATAGTCTAGTGGTTTTCCCTACTTTCTTCAATTTAAGTCTGAATTTGGCAATAAGGAGTTCATGATCTGAGCCACAGTCAGCTCCCAGTCCTTTTTTTTTTTTTTTGCTGACTATATAGAGCATCTCCATCTTTGGTTACAAAGAACATAATCAATCTGATTTCCGTATTGACCATCTAGTGATGTCCATGTGTAGAGTCTTTTCTTGTGTTGTTGGAAGAGGGTGTTTGCTATGACCAGTGTGTTCTGTTGGTAATACTCTGTTAGCCTTTGCCCTGCTTCATTTTGTACTCCAAGGCCAAATTTGCCTGTTACTCCAGGTGTTTCTTGACTTCCTACTTTTGCATTCTAGTCCCCTATAATGAAAAGACATCTTTTTGGGGTGTTAGTTCTATAAGGTCTTGTAGGTCTTTATAGAATGGTTCAACTTCAGCTTCTTCAGCATTACTGGTTGAGACATACACTTGGATTACTGTGATATTGAATGGTTTGCCTTGGAAACGAACAGAGATCATTCTCTTGTTTTTGAGATTGTACTCAAGAACTGCATTTCAGACTTTTGTTGACCATGAGGGCTACTGCATTTCTTCTAAGGGATTCTTGCCCATAGTAGTTGATATAATGGTCATCCGAGTTAAATTTGCCCATTCCAGTTCATTTTAGTTCACTATTCCTAAAATGTTGATGTTCATTCTTGCCATCTGCTGTTTGACCACTTCCAATTTGACTTGATTCTTGAACCTAACATTCCAGGTTCTTATGTAACATTGTTCTTTAGAGAATTGGACTTTACTTCCATCACCAGTCACATCCACAACTGGACACTATTTTTGCTTTGGCTCTGTCTCTTCATTCTTTGTGGAGTTATTTCTCCACTCTTCTCCAGTAGCATATTGGGCACCTACCGACCTGGGAAGTTCATCTTTCAGTATCATATCTTTTTACCTTTTCATACTCTTCATGGGGTTCTCAAGGCAAGAATACTGAAGTGGTTTGCCATTCTCTTCTCCAGTAGACAATGCTTTGTTAGAACTTTCCACCATGACCCTTCCATCTTGGATGGCCCTACACAGCATGCCTCATTCACTGAGTTAGACAAGGCTGTGGTCCTTGTGATCAGATTGGTTCATTTTCTGTGATTGTGGTTTTCATTCTGTCTGCACTCTGAGGGATAAGGATAAGAGGCTTATTGAAGCTTTCTGATAGGAGAGACTGACTGAGGGGGAAACTGGGTCTCAGTCTTATGGTGGGGCCATGCACAGTAAATCTTTAATCCAATTTTCTTTTGATGGATGGGGCTGTGTCCTCTCCCTGTTGCTGGACCTGAAACCAAACTATGGTGGAGGTAATGAAGAAAATGGCGACCTCCTTCAAAAGGTCCCATGCATGCACTGCCGCACTCCGTGCCCCAGACCCTGCAGCAGGCCACCACTGACCCACGCCTCCACCAGAGACCCCTGGACACTCACAGGCAAGTCTGGGTGAGTCTCTTGTGGGATCAGTACTCCTTTCTCCTGGGTCTAATATAATATAGACCCAGGAAAAACTAATATAATGTTACGTCATATACAGTGTCAATTATATCCCAATTAAAAATGACTTTATTTATAATAAAGCAAATGTTCACTAAGTCTTTACTTTGTGCCAGGCCCTGAACTAAATAAAGCCCTGATACAACTTATTTTATTTAATCTCTATACAGTCCTATAATTCAGTAAATATAATGCTCCCCATTTTACAACTGGGAAACTGAGGCTTAAGGAAATTAACACACATGCCTACAGTTACTCAACTAGAAAGAGCAGAGGATGCAAAAGGCAGTTTGATTCCAGACTTTGAGCATACAACCTTTGGGAAACACTGCCTCATTTGTTTGAAATAATAACACAAACGTATTTTTATAGCCCAATTCTTCATCTTCCCCATTTATAAACTTTTTTCAATTTTTACTTGAGTCTGGGAATATGAACTATTCCATATGACAAGTTAGGATACTGAGAAACATTATGTGCCATCAGTTACATAGTTTCCAAAGAAAGTATAAGTATTCACAACTTTATAAGCATCCTCACACCTATATTAAATATAGAAAAAATACTTCATTAATTCTAATTAAATTCAAAGAATAGAAATTTATTTATTTATTTTTTAAATTCAAAGAATAGAAATTTAAACTTGAATTGCCATCTTCCAATAGTTAGTCATTTCCTCCAATGAGTATTTCTAACATAAGTAATTTTACTTTTAAGTGACATGTCTTAAATTCATTTGGCGAAGGAAAATTGAAACCCATAATTTTTAGGTTTGCTTACCACATTTTTCTAAAATACAATTTACCTCCTTTTAAAGTCTTCCTAATTTTTAATTCCTAACATAATTTTGGAAACTGTGGCCGTGTCATGTTGTTTGAATTCAAAAAGTTATAATGCAGCAGAAAATGTCTGAACTTGCTAAGGAGTGAATTAAAGTACTCTTCAGGAGGAGACAATAAGAAACTTAAAAGATCAGTTATGTCTACAGGGGGTAAACTGTCCTTGAAAGAAATAAAGGAAGCATAAAGAGGAATTTATAATATATCTCTTGGGTTCAACAATATTAATTTGTCTTAACCATCTTTGAAGTCCTGACCACAGTGATACCTTCCTACGTGCATTTTAATTAGCATGAAACTGTCTCAATAAGCTACCCAGAATTCAGAAGAGAACAAACCATTATCTCAAAAGCATTTGTCATAGAATATATTGCAACATGAAATGAATAAATTGGTGCCCATATGAGACCAGAAAGTCTAGAATTGAAAAAAATTAGAAAATTATTTCCATCGTGGTTCACAATACCCTCAATAATTTTTAATACATACCATATTTTGGGGAAAATGCATTTTATGAGAACAGGTAGGGAATGTATTTTCCTATTAGTGTCTTAACTGTCGAGATTTTATATAAATATAAGGTTTTCAACATCACAAGTGTCTTTCACCTCCAAAAGTCCCATCTTTTTCATCGTTTTAAGTATTGAATCATCCTCACTTGTGAATAAGCCATCTGCTAGAAGCAATAATTTTAGGAACGATGTCCCAAAACAGCTTCCCATAGATAGCTGTTGGCAGCTCTGGCATTTGGGAGCATAATCTTTTTAAATTGAAATCTGCCCTCACAGGTACAGGTTTCCAGATCCTCAGAGTGTCATGAGTTCTATATATTTGTGAGGAAGGTCGAATTTACGAAAAAGGACATTTAAGCTGAAATTTAGCTGATTTTCTTTCTCAATTGTGTCATTACATTTCAAATTATAAATAATCAAGAATGTGCTGAGATTCTTAACAAAAACCCAACATTCATCTTTTGGAAACTTTTAACATGCATGATTCATGAGAAAATGAATGAGCATATATTTCCTAAATCATGGATGAGTAATCTATCTTCTCTACACTTACACTTTGCCTTTCAGCATGATCTTCACACCTCCTTTGTTGCAATACACATTTAAAATTCTCAATATGTCCTTAACACTGAGTGCCTTGGTCAAAGGAGCATTGTACAGAGTGGAACAAATATCCTAGACTGAAACACCTTAGTTTATTCAGAACATTTTATTTTAAAAATATTATTGAAGAAAATAATCCATCCATAAACAAAGATAATACTCAAGGAGGATATAATTCTCATCGATCTCTTAGTTTTTGACTCTTAGATGAACTGCTTCCTTTAATGCTAACACAAGTCATGTAAAAGAAAAAATTTTGTGTTGCCATAAAATAAAATGAATTATAATGGCTGCAGAATTCTTCTACATATATTCACTTCATGCTTTGATATCTTTGTAGCAAGAACAAGTTAAGCTGATATGTAATATGAAAACTTACATAGAAAAAAAGGTTTAGAAAGCCAAAATGTCACTACTGTAAATGCAATGGGAAAATTTTTATCTAATTCTGATTTATCAAACTATGAATTGACAATATATTTAAAGATGTTTTATCTTCTTTATAGATTACAGAAATATGAAAACAATCTGCATCTAATAAATTTATTGTTTTCTATAACCAGAGACTTCCTGAATATTTATGTTCTTAGAATAGCATTAAAAAATTTTAAATTATGTATTACACACATCAATTTTTCTTTTCACGAATAATCTTTAGCTCAATAAACTATGTATATGTAGATGCTAAGTCACTTCAATCATGTCTGACTCTTTGCAAACCTATAGATTGTAGTCCTCTAGGCCCCTCCTGGCACCTCTGTCCGTGGGATTCTCCAGGCAAGAATACTGGAGTGGGTTGCCATGCCCTCCTCCAGGGTATCTTCCCAACGCAGGGACTGAACCTGTGTCTCTTACATGTCCTACATTGGCAGGTGGACTCTTTACCATTAACACCACCTGGGTATATAACTATATATTTTTACAGTCTTTGACTCTTTGCGACCCCAAGGACTATACAATCCACAGAATTTTCAGGCCATAATACTGGAGTAGGTAGCCTTTCCCTTCTCCAGGGGATCTTCCCAACCCAGGGATCGAACCCAGGTCTCCCAGATTGCAGGCGGATTCTTTACCTGTTGAGTCACAAGTGAAGCCCAAGAATACTGGAGTGGGTAGCCTATCCCTTCTCCAGGGGATCTTCCCGGTCCAGGAATCAAACCAGGGTTTCCTTCATTGCAGGTGGATTCTTTACCAACAGAGCTATCAGGGAAGCCCTTGGGTTTTTAATATCTACTCATAAATTATTTCAATTGAATACCTAGAAAATCTAGATAGATAATATAAAATCTTTCATATCATCTGGTAGAAGAAGTTATTTTCTTCTCCTAGTATTCTTGATTTGCCTATTACATTTGGCATATATTGGACATTTACCCTTTTGCATGTACTAAAAAGAATATCTTCTAGCTTCTCTCCACTTCCTTATTCATTCATGATCCTGGAAAATTAGTGACTTAGCTATTGATTTTAGGAGGAAAAACAGTATTGTGGGTCAGCCTTTGCTCTTTCTTTTAGATAATCTATCCTCAGTGTGAAGAACACAAGCAATCTTTGTTCCCCTATTTGTCAAGCTTCCAATGAAAGACGCTTCATATGCAAGGTGAAAAGCATGCTGCCTTGTATAATTAACTTCAATTTACATATGAAGAATAAAAAGAAACTGTGAATTCATAAAGCAGATATGTGGTGTTCTATTTACATTACTTCTGTAACTAATTTCTCAATTAGTTTGGACCTCAGAAAAAAAAAGCTTTGCAAATCACAAGATTTCCTTAAAAAAAAAAAAATGAGTAAAGGAAAAATTTCTAAGAAGGTATGAATAAGATAAACTCTTGGTGGCTCAGCTGGTAAAAAGTCCGCCTGTAATGAGGGGGGCCTGGGTTTTATCCCTGGGTTGGGAAGATCCCCTGGAGAAAGGAATGGTTATCCACTCCAGTATTCTGGCCTGGAGAATTCCATGGACTGTATAGTCCATGGGGTCTCAAAGAGTCGGACACAACTGAGCGAATTTGGGTCCATGGGTGATAACGATTAAGATTGGGGTTACCTTTTCAGAAAGTATAATTGACTAAATTTAGGCACAATTAATCAGTTACCTTTAAAAAAGTCAGTTTGCATTGAAAATAAACATTATACCATTATCTTTATCATTTAGTTCACATTTCTTTGAGAATTTAAAAATGCCCTATATATGCCTATTTATTGTTAGTAATCTTTGTTTTTGTTCAGTTGCCCAGAGGTGTCCCACTCTTTGCGACCCCATGGACTGCAGCACAGCAGGCCTCTCTGTCCCTCACCATTTCCTGAAGTTTGCCTAAGTTCATGTCCATTGCATCGGTGATGCTATCCAGCCATCTCATCCTCTGATGCTGTCTTCTAATTCAGCCCTCAATCTTTCCCAGCATGAGAGACTTTTCCAATGAGTCAGCTGTTTGCATCAGATGACCAAAATACTGGAGCTTCAACTTCAGCATCAGTCCTTCCAATGGAATATTCAGGGATGATTTCCCTTAAGATTGACTGGTTTGGTCTCCTTGATGACCAAGGGACTCTCAGGAGTCTTCTCTAGGACCATAGTTCGAAGGTCTCAATTCTTCGGCACTCCGCCTTCTTTACAATTCAGCTCTCACAACCATGCATGACCAGTGGGAAGACCATAGCCTTGACTATACAGCCCTTTGTTGGCAGAGTAATGTCTCTGCTTTTCAACACACTATCTAAGTTTGTCATAGCTTTCTTGCCAAGAAGCAAATGTCTTATGATTTCATGGCTGCAGTCAGCATCCACAGTGTTTTTAGAGCCCAAGAAAAGGAAATCTGTCAGTACTTCTACCTTTTCCCTCTCTATTTGCCATGAAGTAATGGGTTGGATGCCATGACCTTAGTTTTTTTAATATTTAGTTCTAAGCCAGCTCTTTCACTCTCCTCCTTCACCCTTACCAAGAGGCTCTTTAGTTCCTCTTACTTTCTGCCATTAGAGTAGTATCATCCTCATATCTGAGGTTGTTGATGTTTCTCCCACCTATCTTGATTCCAGCTTATAACTCATCAAGCCTGGCGTTTCTCATGATGTGTTCAGCATATATATTAAACAAACAAGGTGACAGCAATTGTGTTTGCTTTCTCAATCTTGAACCATTTAGTTGTTTCATACAGGATTCTAACTGTTGCTGCTTGACCAGCATACAGGTTTCTCAGGAGACAGGTAAAACGGTCTGGTATTTCCATATCTTTAAGAGTTTTCCACCGTTTATTATGATCCACACAGTCAAAGACTTTGGTGTAGTTGATGAAACAGAGGTAGTTTTTTTTTTTTTTTTTTAATCCCCTAGTTTTCTCTATGATCCAGCGAATGTTGGCAATTTGATCTCTGGTTCCTCTTCCTTTTCTAAACAGCTTGGACATCTGGAAGTTCTTGGTTCACATTATGCTGAAGCCTAGCATGCAAGATTTTAAACATGACCTTATTAACATGGGAGATGAGTGCAATTGTCTGATGGATAGCACATTCTTTAGTACTACCCTTCTTGGGAATTGAGATTAATCTTTACTAGAATACTTATAATAGTGAATGTTGGAGAAAAGTAGGAAACAGGTTTAAAACATTAGTAAGTAAAAAGGAGATAATTTGCTTAAGCTAAAAAAGGGTTGGTTCTTACTGTGGGTCTAGCCATGTTACAAATTTTCATACATGTTACTTGATTCCATATTTTTAAAATTTAACAAGATATAGATATTATCTGAATCTTAAGAAAATGGATAATATTATTTAAAGAGACTCAAACCAATAATGACATATCATTTTTAAGGCTACAGTTGAAAATAAAAAGGCAAAGTCAACATGAATTTCTGATTAAAGAAAATATCAATGATATTCAATGAAAATCATAAAAAAGTATGCTCTTATTTCTGAAAAACTTAAAACCACTCAATAAAATTAACAATATTTATGCATCTATATCTGAAGAATTTTAAGTCACTCAATGAAGTATATTTATAATAAATAACATTTAAGACCTTAATAATTTGCATGTGGTAGCTAGTCTCACAATACGGTCTTCTCACTGAACACACCTCTTTGTGTTCACATCATTGCGTGGTATTCTTCATTAGAATCTGGGCTGGCCCTGTGCTTATTTTTGACCAATAGATCACAGTGAAGCTGGTTCATAATGAGAGTTGGGCCTCTTGGAACACTTGCTGTTGTGATGGAGCCTCACAGATCCCCCACACAATTTTCTGCTAAAAGCCCAGACCAGACAGGTCTCATAGTCTAAAGTCCACATAGTCACTTTAGCCAATAGCATAGGCTTAGATCAGAGTCAACAACAAATATTAGTTTTCAGTAATGTGAGAGGGTACACCTTGGACATTCAGTTGAATTAAACCCTTAATGTCCCAGTTATCTGACAGCAGCTGCCTGAGAGAACACAGTGCTCAACTGAACCCACTCAAGCCACCCAACCATGAGAGACAATGTTTTGCTTAATGTTATTTTTAGCTAGTAAGGTTTCAGATGATTTGTTATGGAGCAGAAATGACTGGAAGAGAAATCAGTACCTAGAGTGGGGTGATACAACTGAAAAAAAAAAAAAAAACAACAACCTTTATATGACTTTAGGATTGGACAGCTAATGGAGGCCTGAAGGGCATGGAGAGGATTATTTTCAATGGAATAATTATGGAAGCTGCAAGGACAGTAAGAAATTTTATTTTAGAATCTGTAAGAAATGTTACTTCTGCCATACAAGAAAGGAATTTAGAAAAATGTTACTTGGGATAAAATAGAAAATATATTAAATAAACTGGTATATTTGGCTAAAAATTTCACTCAGTTGCAAGTGCTAACTGGTTTTCTTTAGCTGCGTATGATGAGGTATGGATATTTAGAAATAAGCTAAAAGTGGTTCCATTTTCAAGTAAAATTTAGAGGAAGTAAAAAGAAGTCAGGAATTTCTCAGTTTAAAAAAAAAATGCATCATATTCTCAGCCTCTCTCAATGGAAAAAGGCTCTCAGAGTTAAAAAAAAAAAAAAAAAAAAAAAGCCCCTGGGATAAAGACCTTCTCAACAGTGTGACTGTAGAAACCTTTGTTAAGACTTCAGAAAGATTTAAGGACTATCTCATAGAACGTCTTAATACTTAAAATTACTTTCAAGAATTTTAAGAGCATTGCTCCAACACGTCCTGACAAGGAAAGATCCTGAGTTAAAGCAATAGGTAGCCACAGATTTTGTCTAATGAGGGAATTCTATGATATTCATAGGAAAACCACAAGGGCTCTCAAGTGTACAGTATTTGAGGACATACTGTTAGCTTGCACCAAAATAGGGAAAGTTCAAAATGAATTCAACCCTTTGGGTCCTGACCTATATATAGGTAGGAATCAGGCTAAAGAACGCACACAGATGCAAATTTCTTGTAAAAAGGGAAGGTATTAAAAAGTAGAAGAGAATGTGGAGTCAAGAGTCCAGAGAGCAGAATTAAGAGCCTAGATATAAAAAACAACCACCTAGAAGATGTGGAGAGTAACTTAATAGGGAACAATACTGAGATCTAACCAATGAGATGGTGACATGCACTGGCTGGATTTGAGACTTGCTATGTATAGGTTATTGCTGTGTGCTCTCATTCCTACCATTCTTGGATAAGAATGACTATTGCATTTACCTGTTCCTATATCACCACTGTATGTTGAGGGTGTGACTTTTCATTGAGATGAATGCAGATTGAGAGAAATAATATTCCAGAAATAACATAGCAGAAACCATTTTTGTAAAGGCTGAATAAATGTCCCTATACCCTGACCCTCAGAACCTATGAATATGTTATGTTATTACATGGCAAAAGGGACTTCACAGATGAGCATGAGTTTTAAAATGGAGAAATTATCCTGGATTATCATGGTGAGCCCAGGCGAATCACAAGGTTTCTTATAAAAGACAGGCTGGAAGTTGGGGAAAAAAGACATCATGCTACTGATTTAAAGATAAGTAAGGAACCACAAGTCAAAGAATGCAGATGGTCTTTAAAAGCTGGAAAGAAAAAAAATAAATAAATAAATTAAAAAATTAAAAATAAATAAATAAATAAAAATTTAAAAAAAATAAATAAATAAAAGCTGGAAAGGCAAAAGAAATAAATTTGCCCCAAAACCTCAAGAAGGCATATGCCCCTTCCAACACCTTGGTTGTAGATTTTTAATCATCATATCCAAGAGGAAAAAACATTTGTGTTTGTTTTAAGCCACTAAATTTGTAGTGATTTGTTACAGAAATAGTAACAATCCTTACACTCCTGCCCGGCCCTAACCCATGGATTGCAGCCTGTTTCAGCTGCTTCTGCTGCCTGGGCTCAGTGGGGTGGGGGGGTTTATTTGGGCTCTAACCTGCTGTCCATGGTCAACATATCCTCAGACAAGGAGCTACAGTTATGATGGGCCTCACTACCTAAGTTTCCCTTCTCTCATAGATGGCATTCGTGAGCTGAAAAATGATCCTCCTCTATGTTATTCAGTTTTAGAGTTCTTTACATTGAAACACTCTAGTACTAATAACTCTGTCTCTGCCAAAAGCAAAAGGCATTTTTACTTCCAAATGAACATTAAGTCTATTTTTAAACTTAAATTTCTCTAAGTATTGTAACTCAATTTAGGAAATAATTAAGGCATAATAAAAAATAATAATTAAGGCATAATAAATACTCCTATCCAGGAAAATATTATGTTTTTATATATTTTTAGTAAAAATTGGAGTTACCACTTAATGGTCTTGATCTATCAGGCAGTATGATAAAAGCAAAATATGCAATCCATATAACAATGCTATATTTTACAGATGAGGAATCAGAAGATAGCAGATATCTGAAATTTCTAAAAGCACTGGCTTTGAAACTATGTTTTTCTTCACATCCAGCCTCAACAAGTTATTAACTATGATCTTAGGCACATTATTTTTCATTTTTCTATACTTCAGTTCACTCACTTATAAGAAGGACATGATATTACCCAACTCATAGAACTGCTGAGAAGATTAATTTAAACAATAAGTGCTTACAATACTATCTACCTCAAGAAAGTATCAATAAATGTTACTTGCTGTTGTTTAGTCACTAAGTCACGTCTGACCCTGCCACCCCACGGGCTGCCAGGCTCCTCTGTCCATGGGATTTTTTTGGGCAAGAATACTGGAGTGGATTGCCATTTCCTCCTCTAGGGGATCTCCCTGAAGCAAGGATCAAATATGCGTCTTCTGTATCTCCTGCATAGCAGGCAGATTCTTTATCCATTGAGCTATCATGGAAGCCCAAATGTTAGCTATTACAGGTATATTTCAGATTCAAATCCAAGTCTTATATGATACCAAAGTCTCATACTTAACCACTTCCACTATATTTTGTCTTTTATATACTTTGTTCCCTGGATTGTTTCAATTTTTGTTGCCATTGTAGAAAGCATCTGACTTTTTATAACTCCGTTTTATCCAAACTGGCTATTTCTGATATGTAGAAAATATATGTATGTCACAATTAGAAACCTTCCTAAAGTCTATTATTTCAAATAGCTTTCTTATTGAATTCCTTAAGTTTCCTGGGCAAGCAATTACATAATACACAAGCAATAATAATCTTCTTCCAATTCTTAAGTTTTATTTCTTTCTCCTAAGTATTGAAATGATTAAAACTTCAGAACACTGTTTAATAGATGTGATAATCAAGAGCATATTTCTTTACCTCCTGACTTTAATCAAGATGAGTAATTTTTCCACTGTTGAGTATGATCAGATTTTCATTTTGAAGTAGATATTTTAATCACATCTTTATGTCTTGTTTAAAGTGTATTTAACTTTTTCACATATAATCATAAACAATGTTTAAATTAACTTATTCCCTACATATTTTGAGGGAATCGAATCACATGAATTTGATTATTTTAATTTGATTAAATAAAGTGAATAAAGTTTTTCAATATTATCTTATTGAATTGTTGTTATGTACTGTTTATATTGTCATCAACACTCAGTAAACACGTAAAACACATTAATAACAATAATCATTAAACATTACACCCTTTTGATAGCCCAAGAATTCTTCTAAACATTTTGATACTCATTTTGTTTAATTTTTACAAGAGTCCTATGAATTGGGGACTATTCTAGTCTACATTTTATAGCTGAATAAATCAAAGTGCAAGTGGCTATAAATCTTGCCAGACTTTACTCATCTGGGAAATATCTCATTTGGAATTTGAGCTAATCACATGATTCTAGAACTTGAGTGTTTTAATATTTCATTCTACTTAATTTTGATTGCCCAAGTAGCAGTGAGCTAAGCTAGTCTCAGGATGGCTAAGTCTAAATCCTTTTGCAAAATGCTTCCCAGTTATATCTGTATCTCTAAGAAGGACTCTCATACATTTACTTCAGTGACTCCAGTGTTGTTATTTACTGTGTGATGTTTACTCTTTTCTTTGTTCTCTCTCTCATTCTGTTACCAAAACCATTAGGGAAAAAAACAGATTTTGTTCAAACCCTACAGATTGACCCTATATGTGTACTTGTGCTCTCTGTATGGGAGATATCAACATAAAATTGGAAGCTGAAATGGAAAAGTGGCAACTGATTAAACAAACCAGAAGTCAAAATCTGAGTAACTACAGTAGGTAGCAGTCAGGTGTGATATGTTAGTG
This sequence comes from Cervus canadensis, assembly GCF_019320065.1. Taxonomy (NCBI): domain Eukaryota; kingdom Metazoa; phylum Chordata; class Mammalia; order Artiodactyla; family Cervidae; genus Cervus; species Cervus canadensis. Next base: position 55,632,898 of record NC_057388.1, read on the forward strand.
TGAAGTCAGGTGTGTGTGTGTGTGTGTGTGTGTGTGGTAGGGAAGGAGTGGAACTGGAGTTGAAAGCCAGAATTGATGCAGAAAATTCCAGAAAGTCTTCAAGGATAAGGACTGTAACACCTTCTAGGGTTTATGACTCTTGGAAAGTCTAGGAAACCTAAAAATTGAAATACTTGTTTTTGGTTTAGACTTCCTTTTGTTGTGTTTGCAAATTGAAATGATTGTTTTTGCTTCACTACCCATTCTCCTATACTCACGTCTTCTTATTGTCCGATGTGTTCTCCTTGTACTGGTCTTTTCCCACTGTTGTAATCAGACCTTATATGCAGTATCTGAGTTCAGGAGTTAAGGTTAAAAAGTGGCCTACTGACTTGCTTTGTCTCTATCATCCTGCTTCTTGCCTAAGCAAAACAAAACAAAATCCAAGTAAGGATTTTAGTTTACCTAGTTTACTAATGGGCTTTCCTGGTGGCTCAGACAGTAAAGAATCTGTCTGCAATGCAGGAGACCCAGGTTTGATCCCTGAGCCGCTAAGGTCACCTGGAGAAGGGAATGGCTAACCACTTCAGGATTCTTGCCTGGAGAATCCAGTTTATTAAAGACTATTCATGGAAAAGTCTCTTAGTAAAAATCTCACAGATTATTCTTTTGATTACTTTTTGTCTTCCAGGCATGTAAGTCCCTCTGAAATTCTTAAAAAGTGACCATAAGAAAGCCAAAGACTAAATTCAAGAATTCAAATACTGTCATCTGCTTTCCTTTCTTATTTGATGCCCAGCAACATAGAATTTTCCATAGTATTCAATATAATTTTATTAATTTATTTTCTGAATCTATAGTTATGTTCCTTTTTTGATAATTAATTTTGCGTTTGGCTGTTCATCTTTTTGCAATATTGGTCTAGTAGAAATGTCTATTTTATTCTTTTTCCTTTGAAGAACAACAGATGGTGTTTTTTCATCGTTTCTATTCAACTGCTTGATGTTTCATAATACATTATTGCTTTAATATTTATTAATGCATTAAATTGTTTTATTATTCCCCAATATTTAAAGTTATATGATTAGCCCATTTACTTGCCTTCTGTCTTTTTAGTAATGAATGCATTTGTTCCTAAGATTTACCTTTGATTACTGCTGTTCTTACTCTGCAACCACTGTTGAACCCATCCTCTTATTTTAAAGTCAAGGAAAACATTTTTTACCAACAATTTATTTTCAGTCATATCAGAAATATGACTAATATCCATCCTATTACATTAGCAATTTTTTAAATATTCTCCTTCAACATGACTTATGCTTTGGTACAATATTGTAATCAGTCCATTCTATTTATTAGCATTAGCAATACAATTTTCCAAAAATATCATTTATGATACAATATTGCTTTGGTACTTTTTAATATTTGGCTCTTTGTCCCACATTTTTAGAAGGCTGTATAATCCAATCTATAAAACAAAGTTGTGTACTTTATGTGAGATCCAGATAACAAATACAATTTTCTCACTCAATAAGTATTATTAGAAATAGAATCTCCAACTACAGTAATAAAAGAGGACAGTGTACTAAATCAGTTAGAAATGACCCAGGTATATTTTGAGGTCCTTCTTAGCTATCTGATCCTTCCATCATTTGGACCAAGCATTCTACCTACCTGATAGACCAAGGATTTTCAACACAGAGTGTAGCTTCTGTGCATGTGCCGAGTCGCTCAGTTGTGTCTGACTCTTTGTGACACCATGAGCTGCAGTCCACCAAGCTCCTCTGTCCATGGGAATTCTCCAGGCAAGAATAACTGGAGTGGGCTGCGTGCCCTCTCCTAGGAGATCTTCCTAACCCAGAGACTGAACTCATGTCTTTCGCATTGCAGGCAGTCTTTACTATCTAAGCCACCAGGGAAGCCCCTTAGAATATTTTAAATTATTTTAATGAGGAACTTTCAAACAGGACACATTTCAAGCCCAACCTAAGACTAATTAAATGAGAATTCATACTTAATTCCTTAGATATTCTATTGAACAACCAGAGTTAAGGATCATTATTATATCCTTTAGTTGGTAGGCTTCAAACTAGTAACTATATTCTCTAGTACAAAATGTATTAACCAATATTCAAACAAAAAACTTCGCATATACAAATAAGCACACTCATATATATGTATATATGTGTGTATGTGTGTGTGTATGGATGATGTGATATTCTAATTCAGTTCAGTTCAGTTCAGTCGCTCAGTCGTGTTCAACTCTTTGCGACCCCATGAATCGCAGCACGCCAGGCCTCCCTGTCCATCACCAACTTCCGGAGTTTTCTCAAACCCATGCCCATTGAGTCGGTAATAGACAAAAAGAGTACTATGAGTTCATTATGATCCAAACAGTGAAGAAATGAGATGAGGTAATTTTGATGAGAAAATAAGCTTCTAGTAAAGCTATCTCAATAAAACCAGAGTATTTCATTTAGAAATTAGCTACTGAGCAAACCTCTGGGAGTAATAATATGTGACACTATAAAGTATCCCAAAATAGTACAAGAAAATGTTATGCCTTCAAGAAGCTTGTAAGGGAGATTGAAATACAAATATAACATGGAGAAAATCATTACAAAATTAAATTCTAACTAAAGATATTGATTGGGTTTCCCTGATGGCTCAGTGGTAAAGAATCTACCTGCTATGGAAGGGAGGCAGGTTGGATCCCTGAGTGGGGAAGATCCCCTGGAGGAGGAAATGGCAACCCACTCCAGTTTCTCACCTGAAAAATCCCATGGATAGAAGAGTCTGGCGAACTACAGTCCAAAGGGTCACAAAGAGTTGGTCAGGACTGAGCGCCTGAGCGCACACATACTCACCAAAGGATATTAAGTAAGTTTCAGAAATAATTCCACAAAACTCGCAATCCTGAGTCAGCCTGACACAGCCACCAAGCAGCTTATGGAAGAAGAGGCAGCATTACTGGGCTTGAAGGATCATTAGGTTTTAAATAGATAAAGAATAAAAGATGCATGTTCGAAATGGGAGGGACAGTAAGAACTGTGTATATGCTGAGGAGCTGAAATCATCTCTGCTGATTTAGATTGTGTATGTTATGAAGTCCTGGGGATAGTGGGGAATGGTGATATAAGCATGGAGACAAGATAAACTTACAAATCTAATTATATCTATCATGGCGATCTTTTTTTATACCAGTGTATTTAACCATTCTGTCCCTTGAGTTACTCAGAAGATTGTATACAATGCCAATGACATCTATGGTATCCAATGGTAATTCATTAAATATATATTAATATATATGTATATTTACAGTTAAGTGGTAATTAATTAAAAATAAAGCTGTAATACTTTTATATATAATATTACATTATTAGTTCACATATATATTATAAACATAACAGGTAATATATTAGCAACATAATTACAGAAATTATGAATGAAATTAATGCAAGTATACAGTCAAACTGAACTCCTTTCCATAAATTAAGCATTGCTTGAATCAGGACTTTTTTTTACAGCACTTGTATTTTTGTTTGTTTTGCTTTTGTTTTTCCTTATTATGTTTTTCCCTGATATTATCATGGCTTAATCTTTCTCATATTTCACTCCAAGGGCAATATGTTCTCTTGAGGGAAGCCTTTGCTGACTTCTGTATCAACTAACGTGTGCTCATAAGTTGCTACCCTAGTCCTCCTCTGCTTCCTTTAGAGCAGTCAGCATGATGGGTCTGTGCTTGTTTTTACTCCTGTGTTTGTCCAATCTCCACAGTTATTGTTTAGTTGCTCAGTCATGTCAACTCTTTACAGCCCCGTGGACTGCAGCATGCCAGGCTTCCCTGTCCATCACCAACTCTCGCAACTTGCTCAAACTCATGTCCATTGAGTCACTGATGACATCCTACCATCTTATCCTCTGCCATCCACTTCTCCTCTTGCCTTCTATCTTTCCCAGCATTGGGGTCTTTTCCAGTAAGTCAGCTCTTCACACCAGGTGGCAAGCTTCAGCATCAGTCCTTCCAATGAATATTCAGGATTGATTTCCTTTAGGATTGACTGATTCGATCTTCTTGCAGTCCAAGGGGCTCTCAAGAGTCTTTTACAACACTTCAGTTAAAAAGCATCAATTCTTCAGTGTTCAGCCTTTTTTACAGTCCAGCTCTCACATTCATATATGACTACTGGAAAGAGAGTAGCTTTGACTATATGTATCTTTGTTGGCAAAGTGATGTCTGTGCTTTTTCATATGCTCTCTAGGTTTGTCATAGCTTTTCTTCCAAGGAACAAGCATCTTTTAATTTAATGGCTGCAGTAGCCACCCACAGTGATTTTGGAGCCCCCCCCCCAATAAAAACATCTGTCACTGTTTCCATTGTTCCCCCGTCTATATGCCATGAAGTGAGGGGACCGGATGCAATGATCTTTGTTTTTTGAATGTTAAGTTTCAAGCCAGCTTCTTCATTCTCCTCTTTCACTTTCATCAAGAGGCTCTTTAGTTCCTCTTCACTTTCTGCCATAAGGGTGGTGTCACCTGCATATCTGAGGTTACTGATATTTCTCCTGGCAATCTTGATTCCAGCTTGTGATTCATCCAGCCTGGCATTTCACATAATGTACTCTGCATATACATTAAATAAATGGGGTAACAATATACAGCCTTGATGCATTTGTTTCCCAATTTTGAACCAGTCTGTTGTTCCATGTCTGGTTCTAACTGACCTGCGTGCAGTTTTCTCAGGAGACAGGTAATGTGGTCTGGTATTCCCATCTCTTTAAGAATTTTCCACAGTCTGTTGTGATTTACACAGTCAAAGGCTTTAGCATAGTCAATGAAGTAGAAGTAGATGCTTTTTGGAATTGTTTTGCTTTTTCTATGATCCAGTGGATGTTGGCAATTTGATGCCTGGTTCCTCTGCCTCATCTAAATCCAGCTTGTACATTCTGGAAGTTCTCAGTTCACATACTGTTGAAGTCTAGCTTGGAAGATTTTGAGCATGACCTTGCTAGCATGTGAAATGAGTACTATTGTGCAATAGTTTGAACAATCTTTGGCATTGGATGTCTGGCTCTAGGACATGATCACACCATCATGGTTTTCAGGTCATTAATATCTTTTTGTATAGTTCTGTGTATTCTTGCTACCTGTTCTTAATTTCTTCTGCTTCTGTTAGGTCCATACCATTTCTATCCTTTATTGTGCCTATCTTTGCATGAAATATTCCCTTGGTATCTCTACTTTTCTTAGAGAGGTCTCTAGTCTTTCCCATTCTATTATTTTCCTCCATTTGCATCGTTCACTTAGGAAGCCTTTCTTATCTTTCCTTGCTATTCTTTGGAACTCCTCATGGTAGGCATATCTTTCCTTTTCTCTTTTGCCTTTCAATTCTCTTCTTTTTTCAGCAGTTTGTAAGACCTCCTCAGACAATCATTTTGCCTTTTTGCATTTCTTTTTCTTGGGGATGGTTTCAATTGCTCTGTCCTGTACAATGTTACAAACCTCCTCCATCTATAGATCTTCAGGCATTCTATCAGATCTAATCCCTTGAATCTATTTATCATTTCCACTGTATAATCATAAAGGATTTGATTTAGGTCATACCTGAATGGCCTAATGGTTTTCCCTACTTTCTTCAATTTAAGTCTGAATTTTGCAATAAGGAGTTCATGATCTAAGTCATTGTCAGTTCCCAGTCTTGCTTTTGCTGACCCTAGAGAGCTTCTCTATCTTCGGTTGCAAAGAATATAATCAATCTGATTTTGGTATTGACCATCTGATGATGTTCATGTGTAGAGTCATCTCTTGTGTTGTTGGAAGAGGGTGTTTTCTATGACCAGGGTGTTCTCTTGGCAAACTCCATTCTCCACAGTAGAAAGTAAATACTAGGAGTATTGCAGCCAAGTTTGTCTTATACAGAAGTGAGCCTTTTGAGCCCAGCACAATTCTTGGCTCAGAGAGAAACAAATAAAAATTAGTTAAGCAGATAAATGAAATCTACAATCATGTATCCCTCTTGCCTTTCAGTGGTGCTTTCATCATATTATTTCATTTTTTTGCCCTGAATTGTTTAACAATCTATATTAAGGATGACCTAAGTAAATTTTCCATATTCCACATTATTCTATGACAGCAAAGAAATACATAATCTTTCTTCTCATGACCTACGGCCTTATCTGTTAAGTTAAGCACCTTCCCTAGATCTCTTTGAAGCTGTGGAGACAGACCCCAAAGGCCAGGCTGACAGGATAACTAGTGAGTAAAGCTTCTTTCAATATGTAATAAAGCTCTCAGATCACTGCTCTTGAAAGAATCCAATTTAAAGTTGAACACTATTGAATTAAAATCTTTAAAGTATAATTGAAATATAAAAATCACAATTATTATTTTGACTGAATCCCCCTGTTTTCAATAAAAATATCTCCTTTTGAGACAAGAGAGGGATGGATGGCGATAGCAAAGGAAAGTGATACATACAAATGTCAAATTTACAAGACTGTGGATTTTTAATGTGATTTCCTGCTTTATAACAATGCTAATGTTTTATTGTTTTAGATTTTATTTTAAATGATCCTTAAAGTCTCTAAGTGTCACATTACGAACTTTATGCCTTGAGTGGTTGTTACAGCAGAAATAGAAATAAATTTCTTAATATATTCCAGAACCCCCTCCAGCTTTTACTCTATTATTGCTACTAATATACAGCATAGAATAGTTTTACCACTCAGCTGGGAGTATAAGGAAATTGAAAACAAAATGCATGCCTTATGTGCTAAGTGCACTGCAATAAACCATGCTTGAATCCTGACCACCCCAGTAAATCAGATGTTAATGGGTTTTCCTATTTATTAACATTGTAAAATTGCCTTAAACATTGCTCTCAATTTGAGGAATTAAAGATAAGTTTTGCTTCTTTTTACTATCATAGAAAAATCATATTGAAAAATATTTTTTTCAAGTAAAAATATGAACAAATCCAGAACAAGTAAATAGATTCTTTAAAATCATAGTGTCCCCAAATCCTTCAGCAAATGTAATAATATTAAGGGTTTTGAAACCTTTAGAGTTAGTTTTCAAGGATGTATTAGACTGTTGTTATCATTGATACTGAAGCACAAGATATTTGTTTTGTTCTATTTGTTGCCAGTTGGTTGCTGTTTTTTATGAAAGTTTATTTAGCCTTAGGCACAGCAGGGATCAATAGCATGGATTTTAGCTACAGCCCCAGATATATAGCTAACAGAATAATTTGGTTGATTAGAAGTGAATAGACTGAATAGGGATTTTTCAAAAATAAGTGATGGAAAAAATAATTCAAAACAAATATTCAAATATTTGCATGTGTGCTCAGTCACTAAGTCATGTCCAACTCTTTGTGACCCCTAGGATTATAGCCTACCAGGCTCTTCTGTCCATAGGATTTGCCAGGCAAGAAAACTGGAGTGGGTTGCCATTCCTTCTCCAGGGGATCTTCCCATCCCAAGGATCAAACCCACATCTTCTGCATTGGCAGGCAAATTCTTTACCACTGAGCCACAAGGGAAGCCCATTCCCATGTCTAGTGATCTGCTATTGCAGAGATAACATTAACTGCATCTTTAAAATAATTACTAAGGTTTTAATGTCTAAACATCTAAGTTTGGAAATGTCTAAGATTACATATTCATGTTTTCATTAAATTGAGAGGCTATTATTTTTAAAATATATCTATTATTGTGCTTCAAAAGAGATAAGGTTTTAATAAAATTAAAACTTTATTGTGATGTCAACTTTGGTGGGAAATTCAGAGATCTATTTTATGAGTTTTAGACATTTACTTTGAATACTTTTTCTCCTTTGCACAATCTGACTAAAGCTCTCCATCACTTCAATTCTTGCATTTCTTACTCTTTCTCAGATTGTTTCTTAACTCTCTCAATTATTTCCATACTTTGGTTTCTGACTTTCCCTTCCAATCCAATGTCCTCTTCATGATTTACTTATCCCATAATGCTCTTAATACCAAGTTTTGATACATGTACCAAACGCTACACACTAAACTCTTCCCTCTGCTTGTTCTGTTCTTTTCCCTCTATTTACGATTCTTTGGTTTTCTTTCTTTTTTTGCTACGTTGACCCTGGGTGATTCCCAGTCATCTTCCTTATTTGTAGCTCAGACTATTCACACTGAGCCACATACTCCTGAATCCAACTGTTAATTTGACATCACCGCTTGGACATATCTAAAATGTATGTAAGTAACATTACAACCTTAAATAGCTAAAACTGTTACTCACTCCCACTCCCTCCTTAAATCTGCTCTAGACTTCCTTTCACCACAACCATTTTTACTTAGGACACAATTCTTGAATTCACCATTGCTTGCTCTGTTTCCTTACACTTCACATCCAACACAGCAGTATAGATTCTTAGATTTACCTCAAAAAAATAGCAGAATTTATTTATTTTTTTTTTCTTCAGCTGTGCCACACGACATGGTATCTTAGTTCTCCAACCAGGGAATGAACCCAGGCTCTTGGCAGGGAAAGTGTGGTGCCTAACCACTGGACTGTCAAGGAATTTCCCAAAGAATAGCCAAATGTAACTTAAATTTCTATTGCTACAATCAAAGACCTGGAATACTACAGGCTACTGAGACTACTTTTGACTTTTCCCCCATTGTTAGCTCCACAACAGAACACAACACAACCTCTTCACACAATAAGAGAAATAAGTCCTCTAAACAAACATGAGGTCATAATAATTCTCTTCTTAAGAGAGCCTTCAAATGGGTATCTATTTCCACTAGAAAAAAAATCAAACTTCTTATCATGGCCTTCAGTGATTTCAAGTTGGATTTAACCCTAACTTAAATGTCCAAGCTTATGTTCTTTCATCTACTGTATCCAGCTACACATCACTCTATCCAGCTCTTTATTTGTGTCCCTTTAACACATCAAATGTCTTTTGATCTCAAGATCTTTTGACTTACTGTTTCATCTACATGGAATGTTCCTTCCCTGGAACATACATGGCTGGATCCTTATCATCATATAAGTATCAAATCAAATGAAGTTTGTCTCTATGCCAAGCATACACTTAGCAGAATGATATATATGGAAATATTTAAGGGTTCTGCCAACATTTCCTGGACTCAAATCTTAATTCTGTTATTTACTTGTGTAAAGGCACATGCAAATTAAAAATAAGAGGCTTAATTCTTCCTGTTAAATACAAGGAAAGCAACTTCTCCCTTCCTTTGAGCATTACATTTAGAAAACTTGCAACTCTAAGTTCTTTCTTTGTCTTTTGAAAGTGTATGCAAAATATTTTAAAAAACTAATTAAGACCTTTGTCAGATTTATAACCTTATAACTAGGGTGTGTCTTTCCCAAAGACCTGGGGGCCATCTCTTTGATATGTAATTCTCACAGAAGATGTATCTCTATTTCCCATTTCCTTTAAATCTTAGGACTCTAACTTTGGCAGATGCCACACTCCAAGCTGCAAAACTACCTCCTGTCATAAAGAGAAATTTATTTTTCCTTTGGATAAGGCCAATTCATTGACAGAGAAGGTCACCCTAATTATCAGGGTAATTTAGGGTGAAGTGTGTGCGATAAATGGTGCCTTCAAGTCTCCTTGCTTAAGGGCTAGTTATTGTTTATCTTCAAGACATATCTATAATGGGTTGTATATGCTTGGCTACAGATGTGGTGAGACTTCTTTTTGCCTTTGCAATATCTCTTAGCAGATTGCCTAGGATGAGCATCACATTCTGGTTTTATGTTCATTGAGTAAATAAACTGTTTTCTTTCTCTTCCACTTTTGGAGAAAATGGAGTGGTTTCCTGGGTTAGCAGGAAATTTTACTTTAATTATTTTCTCAACACTTACTAGCCGTGAAACAACAAGTTACTTATTTAAAATATTTCTTCTTCATTTTCCTCATATGAACAACCAGGTGTAATAAAACCCCTTAAGTTCCTATAGGGAAACAAATTAATTAAACCATGCAAAGAAGGGTATCTATTACAATACAAGTGTTTGATAATCATTAGATATTATTATTATTCTAACAGCATAATACAATCCCTAGTAATATAAGAAATTATCTTTATGCATTTTAATATTCACCAGTTTATTATATGTCTCCTTCTTCAAAAAAGCTCTGTCAGTTTCTCCATTAATGTATTTCAATTGCTTATTCATAAACAATTAATATTTATTTACTGATGTAATAAGTAAATTTGAAGAAACAAATTAAAAGATGACAAACACTATTAAAAGGGAGGCATTTATTTCTTCTACATTTATTCACAGCCTGTTAGTAAGTCAGAGCCCATAAAGTTGCTTTAAATATTTTATAAATGTTTATCAAAATACTATATATTAAATGTATGAAACTTAAAAAGTATGCTTTGCTGGCCATTTATTTTTAGGAACCGAATCTTAAAGTTTTAATAGCTTATTAAAACTATATCTCTGAATCATCAATAATAGAATAATATATTCAGCATAATTGATTTTAACAGAAAAAAATTATAGCATACTTCAAACAACAATAACTTTTTAAAAGTTTCAATGCCTAAGGGATCCTTCATTTGTTTGGAAGATTCATTTATAAAAGAAAATATCTCATTTCAAAAAAGACACAAAAATTGGATATTAGATGTTTTATTTGCTTGCTTCCTCAATTACAGAAATATACATATATGGACATCTTAAATGTGCATGTATGTACACATAGATGCCTATTGGTAAGTGCCTTGAGTTTTAAACAAAAGAAATTTGGGTTTGCATGTTCAAAGTAGATAAAAGTTAAAATTCTGCTCACATTGCTGTGATATAGTCTTTACAGTTTAATGAAAATGCAAATGAGCTAACAGTTTAAATGAGTAATACATGTATTTATATGCTGTATAAACTAAAAAAATATCCCTCAGATAAATGAGTTATAAATTTCAGCTCAATTTCAGCATTTGGTTGTACAGTATATACTTTATGGGTTATAAAAACTGGCTATTGTCTCATACCAGTTAAAGGGCCTCATTTATAAACAAAATATTAACATAAAATAATTGTTAGTAGCTATTTCAGAATGCCTTACATATTCATCATATTATTGACTTTAGAGAATTTTGAAGCAGTTATCACTACTCAAGTACACCAAACTCCCATTTCTCATCAAATATGTATTTTCTCCTTTGTCAAATTCACAGGTCATTTTCAATTTTTGAACTTTGAACTTGTACTTTTACTCTGGAGGAAAAAATGAGATAATCACTAAGTGGATAAATAATTTTTAAAAGCATAACTTTGAAAAACTGTTTAACTTAAACATTTGTTGTTACGGTTCAGTCACTAAATCTGTCTTTTAAACATTACAACTAGACTTTGATTTCACACAAGCCTTTGAGGTTTAATGCTATTATTACACAATTGGCAGAGAGATGTAGGAACTTTAATTTCTTACTTCCATTTCCTTTACAGTAACTGCTTTAATTAACAGAAGTCAATGTTCACTTTCCTTTGCATAGGAGCCGTGTATTAAACCTCCTCAAACATTCAAACATTCCTTGCTCAGTATAACTTCTAGACATGCTATAAGATGACTTCCCCTGAAAGCAGGAATGAAAATACATTATACAGTGGTACCTAGAGCCAACAGTAGCTGTTGTTACTATTTGTAATCTTATGTCCAGATGATTGTGTGCTAAACATATTTCATGTTACCTACATAGCCATACTTGCTTGAAGGGGAAGAATGAAACCCATGTACTTTGACAAAAGGGGTGGCCTTGGTGATCATTTTTCTGTTTCATGGCCCTACCTACTTCCCTACCACAGCTAATGGAGCTTCCCTGGTTGCTGAAATGGTAAAGTATCTGTCTGAAATGCAGGACACCGGGTACAATCCCAGAGTCAGGAAGATCCTGAAGAAGGGAACCCACTCCACTACTCTTGCCTGGAGAATTCCATGGACAGAGGAGCCTGGTAGGCTACAGTTCATGGGGTCACAAAGAGTCAGATGCGACCTAGCCACTAACACTTAATACTTGATCTCTTCCAAAAAGCCTGGTTTAAAAAAAAAAAAAAACCAGCTAGATGTAAGAGATTTTCTCTCAATAATCTGAACCAAAATAGCTGATTACTAGTAGGTGTCAAAGATGAAAGAGTAACTTCTTGAAAGTAGATTAAGGGTCATGGTACAGTGAAGGCATGAGAGAAGAGAAATAATAAATAAAAAGATGAAGAAAATAGATCAGGAAGAAGAGTTCATGTGAACTATGAGTCATGTCTGGAGTTACGTCCGTCGGAAGGCAATCAAGTTGAGGCTGTTATGATTGATTCCTTAGTATAGCTGAGTCCAGCATTAATATCCAAGCTAAGCTTCATGGGCATTGACTTCATAAAGTCTCTTCTTTGTGGATTTCTATTATGTCCCATTTATATCCTCACAATAAATAACACTGGGCTTAAACTAGCTTCATTAGTCCTTTCTTCCCTGGAATAAAAAGTATCTAGGGAGGACACATGTTTAACGTGACATTTCAGCTCAAAGTAAAATTCATCTTTTCAAGCAAATGTAGGACTTTCAAATCTGTTCATTTGAAATTTTTCATTGTCATGTTATATAACCCCAGGTGGTGATTCATTATGTCTTTGAATCACAGAATTTTAGGTTTGAAAGCTACACTAGATATCATCTATTTTATGTTATCATTTTAAAGGACCAAAATTTAGAATCCCAAGTACGTTTTGTTATTTGCCTAAGGTTACATTCTAAATCAACTTAGCAGAGACTAGAATTGAAATATTCTAACACCTAATGTGGAGGCAGGAGGGAAGGAGAGATAGAAAAAGAGAGGGGAGACAGAAACAGAGAAAGGAGGAGAGGGTGAGAGAGGCCAAAATTTGTGATGTTATTAAAAAATCACTTGGAAAATTTATTTTAGTGTCTACCCAGAAGTATATTTCAATTTTGGTATTTCTTTGTTTCCACAGGCACCTATTTAGAGAGAATATCTTTCTATTCTGACATATGAAACAACCAGGACTTTGACATAGGGTGTCAATATCACCATGGCAGAAGGAAAAGCAGACTTGTCAGAAGAAAAGTGAAAAGAATAGTGATTGTCTTGAATAAACCTAGAGAAAAGCAAGTGGTGAAAACTAGACATTAGTAAGATTAATATTAGAGTCTTTGTGAACCTTATAAGAAGCATAGGTACATATCACATATTTCTATACTGAATCATTCATATTATTGTGTGTGTATGTGTATATATATATAAATACATATATATGTAATATATGTATGGACTTCCCAATAGAGATTCCCTGGTGGCTCAGATGGTAAAGCATCTGCCCGCAATGTGGGAGACCCAGGTTCGATCCCTGGATTGGGAAGATCCCCTGGAGAAAGAAATGGCAACCCACTCCAGTATTCTTGCCTAGAAAATTCCATGGATGGAGGAGCCTAATGGGCTACAGTCCATGGGCTTGCAAAGAGTCGGACCTGACTGAGCAACTTCACTATGGACTTCCCTGGTGGCTCAGATGATAAAGCGTTTGCCTACAATGCTGGAGACCTGGGTTTGATCCCTGGGTCAGGAAGATCCCCTGGAGAAGGAAATGGCAACCGACTCCAGTACTCTTGCCTGGAGAATCCCATGGATGGAGGAGTCTGGTGGGCTACAGTCCATGGGGTTGCAAAGAGTTGGACATGACTGAGCAACTTCACTTTCACTTTCAATGAATATTAATCAGTTTAAAGCATTTTATTGTCTCTAACTCAAAGTCTTGAGATATATATATATATACATATACACACACTCACATATATATATGATTTCTGAATAATGCAGAATAGCAATAACAGACATTAGGTAGATAAAATATGATTATATGTAACTTTGCCCTTTATTGATTGTGATACAATGATACAATAAGTTTCCTTTCTCTAACTAGTTTGTTTTCTCTGTATACTCTCTCTGTTTAACTTTTCAAATAGAATGATTTTTTTTTTCCACTAAAGAGTTTTTGTTTTTAAACAAACATATAATATTTCATTTCTGATCACATTGGCCTATTGTTATATATAAATTGATTGTTAGCTTAAAAGTTTACTCAAGGTAGTTTAAGGATAAAAGGTAAATTTATTGTCCTAATAGAGACATATCATATGGAATCAAAGGCAAGAAGTACAACTAAATATCATAAAAACTGTAATCAAAATTAAATATCAGAATCCCAGAATATTTCTAGTTCCATATAAGTTAGCACTTGGGCTATCCCTGGGTTGATAAATTTAACATAGCTGATATACAAGCCAGGCAGATGAATATTAAAATATGAACTAACAATGTAGCTTCAAAATATATGAAGCAAAAAACTGAAAGAAATGAATGGGGAAATGAATAATTCTGCAATAGTTGGAGACTTCAATATCCCATTTTCAGAAATGGAGTTAACAACTAGACAGAATATCAATAACAAAATATAAGATTTGAACATATATAAAACTTTCCACTTCAAAAAAAAAAAATAAGATACCTTTCCTCAAGTGCACACGGGGCATTCTCCTGTATAGATCATATGTCAGACCACTAAATAAGTCCAAATAAAATTTTTAAAAATGAAACAAATTATCCAACATATCTTCTCCAAGTATAGTGCAATGAAATTAGAAATTAATAACAGAAGGAAAACTGGAAAGTCACAAATATGTGGGAATTAGATAACACACTTATAAACAACCACAAAGTCAAGAAGAAATCATAAGGGAATTGAGAAAATACTTTGATATGAACTAAATATATATATACACACATATACAACACTTCAAAATTTGCAGGATGAAGTGAAATGACTGCTTTGAAGGAAATTTATAGCTCAAATTGCTTATCCTAAAAAATGGAAAGATCTCAAATCAATAACCTAACTAACAACTTAACGAAACAAAAAAAGAACAAAATAAATACAAAACTAGCAGAAGGAAATAATAAAGATTAAAGTGTAGATAAACAAAATAAAGAACAGAAAAACAAAGAGAAAACCAATTAATCCAAAAGTGATACATATGAGTGTCACATGTAAGTAGACCATGATGGTATGCAATGAAATCTGAATTCAGTGATACATACTATAATAAATGATGCATTGGAGGAAGGGTATTTTTAAATTGAATGCAAATTCTGTAACACTTCAGAGAAGAGATTGCTATGATTTATGTAGGTCAAGAGAAGATTAAAGGAAATTTACATCAATAATGCCATGAGGAAATTTAAAAAGTTGACTAGTGGCACTCATAGGAGAAACAAGGAAGACAGTAGTGTAAACGAAGAAAGGTCACACTGAAAGTGCAAACAAACAACCAAAAAAAAAGAGATTAGGTTATAGATCTTAGTCTGAAGTGAAGTGAAAAGTCGCTCATACTTCACAACCTCCATAGACTGTAGCCCACCAGACTCCTCTGTCCATGGAATTCTCCAGGTAAGTATACTGGAGAGGGTAGCTGTTCCCTTCTCCAGGGGATCTTCCCAACCCAGGAATCAAACCCAGGTCTCCCACATTGCAGGCAGATTCTTTACGTCTGAGCTACCAGAGAAGCCTAAGAATACTGGAGTGGGTAGCCTGTCCCTTCTCCAGTGGATCTTTCTGACCCAGGAATTAAACCCGGGTCTCCTGCATTGCAAGCAGATTCTTTACCAGCTAAGCAACCAGGAAAGCCCCAGCTCTTAGTCTATACATTAGTTATTCTGTGATGGATTTTCACTATATGTAAAAATTATTGGCCATCAGAAGAGCCAATACAAACACAGAAGATAATGAAAATTTCAAATGCTGACACATTGAAATTTTTCATTTAAAATGTTTCATATCTATTAAATGTCATTTTTCACTGGTTACATCAATTTCAGAAACACAGTTACTTATTGTTATTAATGTGTGTGACACTACATACATAGCTCTTTATTTATTCCCATAGAAGTGCTAAGGAAGGTTTTCCTAGAATGTATCTAGGAAGTAGGAAGAGTGCACACTAGAGAAGATTTTAGCAGAAGAAATTTAATAAATTGTGCCTTTCTATTTATTACATTATTGTCAGAAAAAAGATTTATATTTCAGGGGAAAGCCAAAGTACTGCAACATAGAAGGCTGGGCAACAATAGGAAATGACATCAAGGCTCAAACTGACGATAGCATTCAAAAATTAAGGACTGGGTCAGGAAAAGTTTTGATGATCGAATATGTAAATCTACTTGTCAACTTATCTAGCATCTTGGTCTATTTGTATTTTTTATTTATGCTTTTAATTTTGGCTTAGACAGCAACTATAAGTTTACTAAAAGAAGTAAACGTAAGATTCTCTCTGGGTTTGCCTTAGGGAATCAAGCTGATTTCATACATCTTTCCTTGAAATGCATTAGACCTTTTGAAGATAAATATAACTGTGTAATGGAAAAGAGATTTTTGAAGACCTAATGTGATTAGTCTTATCTTCAAAACAGTTATCTTTCCTTCTGAGGTAAAAATGACTTAGGTTTGAAGTTCAGTCGGAAAAATATTTTCTATATGTGCTACAAAGATGAAATTGTAACAGTTAATAAGGATTATATGGAAATCACGGACAGCAATAATGAGAAAGGAATAAGAGAACAATAACTACTTCTATTTAGACTTAAAAAATAAACTGTAGAGCTTATTTTTCCCATTCCTGAATACATACACAGTTCTTAACTGCATTTCTAAACTACTTATTTTTGTAGCCCGACCAGTCAGCAACTGTAAACTTCTCTGATGGCAAAAATCTAGAACAACCAAAATCATCTTGAAAATGAAAAATAATGTGGAGGATTTACATGTCCTGATCTCAGGCCTTACTCTAAAGTCAGAAATCAAACACTGAAGTACTGACAAAAGGAAGGACTAAAAAAAAAATCAGTGACACATAATAGATAATTCATAAATAGGGCATATATTGTCAGATGATATTTTGATCAAGGTGTCAATTCAACCGGAGAATAAAATTATTTTTAAAACAAATGGTGCTGGAAACACTGGATATATACTGTGGGAAAAAAGAAACTCATTCCTTCCTACCCAGCCCCTAAAAATAACATTTGATATGGATATCATAGACCAAACAGAATATCCAGAATCTCACAGCTTCTGAAAGAAAACTCCAACTTAGTACCAAAACAGCACAAAGAAAAAATTAAAAAAAATAAATTATACCTTATCAAATTTGAAACTATCTGCTCATTAAAAAAATCATTAAGGAAATTATAAGCAAACTGCTGACTTGATATAGTATTTGCAGCATACATAGTAAGATTCATAGATTATTAAAGAATATAAATAAATAATGATAAGATAAATAATTAAAAATGGGCAAAAGATGTTAACAGACACTTCCAGAAAATATATGTCAATGACCACATGATGAAGGACTCAAACTAATTAGTTACGAGAAACAAAAATGAAAACTATGATCAGCTACAATTTAGCACCCACTAGAATTGCTAATGTTATAAAACAAACAAACAAACAAACACAACACCAAAGTTTGTGAAGCACCTGGAATTTTATATATTGTTGCTGAGAGTGCAAGATGGTAAACCACTTTGGATAAGTATTTAGCAATTTCTTGTGGCTCAGCTGGTAAAGAATCTGCCTGCAATGCAAGAGACCTCAGTTCAATCCCTGGGTTGGGAAGATCCCCTGGAGAACGGAAAGGCTACCCACTGTAGTATTCTGGCCTGGAGAAGTCAATGGACTGTACAGTGCATGGGGTTGCAAAGAGTCAGACAAGACTGAGTGACTTTCACTTTCACTTTCACTTTTCAATTTCACAATAAAGTTGAACATATCTAATCACAAAGCAGTCAATTCTACTTGCATTTACTTGAGAGATATAAAAACAAATGTCTACCAAAGGATTTGCACATCAATACTTAAAGCAATTTTACTTATCATAGCTATGAAATGGAACTCAAAAACTAAAAAACTGGATAAATATGATATATTCTTACAACAGAATGAGAGTCACAAGTACATGCAATGACATAAATGAATCTCAAAAATATGATGTTTAAAGAAGGAAGCTTTACACAAATGATACCCAGTGTATAGCTCCATTTATATGATGTCAAAAAAACCAAAATGAAACTGTGATAGTAGAAATTAGAAAGTGTTTAACTCAAGTGGGGACAGGTGGATTGACAGGTGGAAAGGGACATAAGCAAATGTTTGATGACTATTTTATTACATGGGTATATACAACAATCAAAACTTGAGATTTGGGGATGTAATTATAATTAAAATCTAAAACATTTCATAGCAATTCTTTTTTCACTTTTACTTTGAAAATACCACAAAGATTAATAAAAATGTAAATGATAACATTTTAACATTCATTCATCCATTCCTTCATTTAACAGACATTTGCTTTGCATCAGCTATGTTTATGCACTCTTCTAGATGCAATGGATACAACTGTACATAATGTCCCAGAATTGTTACTTTGGACTGTACAACCTAGTGGACAAGATAGCAAAAAAATAAAATAATAATAGCAGTAAGTGTGTATTTAGAAGAAAAATGAAAAAAATTGGAATAGAATGTGTCCATATATGTGTGTTTGGGAGTTTAGTTATTACAAATGAGATGATCAAGAAGTCTTTTCTGGTAAAGTAATATTATAACAAAAAGCTAAAGAAATTGAGGGAGGGAAGTGTGCAGATATCTAGGAAAATATATTTTAGGCAGAAAGCCAGAAGAAAGAATAAACTCAAAGGCCTAGGCATGGGATTACTCTTGTGTTCCAGAAACTTCAGGAGAGTCATTGTAGATATCATTAAGTGAGAAAATGGAAAAGTCAAGAGAAGAAGCCAGAGAAATTGTGACTAATCAGTCATGTGGTACCATGTATGCCAGTATAAGGATTGCAGCTTTTACTCTGAATGAATATAAATGCTGTCATTAACGTTTAAACACAAAGGTGATACGAGATGATTTAAATTTTAAAATCACTATTCTAGCTTCTCACTGAGAATGATTGTGTAGGATGGAGGAGGACAAGATTAGAAGCAGAGAGAACAATTAAGTTACTATAATTGTAGTCCAAATGACAAATAGTACTAGTTTGGGCCAACTTTAGAAATAAAGATGATTAAAGTCAAGAAGATTCTGAATATATTTTGATGGTACTGATGATATTTGCTAAAGGTCTTCTGGGGGGAAAAAAAGAAAAGTTAAAATGACTACAATTTTGGGCTACCAGTCAGTAAGAGGGGAAAACATTGATGGAGGTTTCAAAAGTAACTTCATGTCAGGAATTAGAAGTTCAGATTTAGCTTTATTAAAGTAGAGTCCTCTGAGACATACCAAGAGAAATACCATGTGGACAACTGGATATTAAATCTGGAGGTCAGGAGATTCAACCAGAAGATACACATTTCAGTCATCATCATGTAGTTGAAATCCCAGGAGAAAACAGAATGGTGGAAAGGATAGCAGGAACTGAGTCCTAAAGTAGTTCATTGTTTTGAGGTTGAAAATTGAAGAAGCAACAAATGAAGGAAAGGAATGAGGAACAGCCAGTAATGGCAAAGGAGAATCAAGAGAAGATGAACTGAAATACAAAGGTGAAGAAAGCATTTTCATAAATTGTGTTAACTACTGCTAATCATAAGCTACAATTTTTTATAAGAAAGTCAGCCTTACTATTGCATGATAAGATCTCAGATACAGGGTGGCTTCAAAGTCTACATACTTAGTTTTACAATGTTCTTTATGATTCATTTGCCCAGTAACCAAACTCAAGTACTCAAACAGGAAATTTTAACCCTGGATACACATTCACCTCAGTCGCTTAGTCATGTCCGAATCTGCAACCCCATGAATCGCAGCACGTCAGGCCTCCTTGTCCATCACCAACTCCTGGAGTTTACTCAAACTCATGTCCATCGAGTCAGTGATGCCATCCAGCCATCTCATCCTCTGTCGTCCCCTTCTCCTCCTGCCTTCAATCTTTCCCAGCATCAGGGTCTTTTCCAATGAGTCAGCTCTTCGCATGAGGTGGCCAAAGTATTGGAGTTTCAGCTGCAGCATCAGTCCTTCCAATGAACACCCAGGACTGATCTCCTTTAGGATGGACTGGTTGGATCTCCTTGCAGTCCAAGGGGACTCTCAAGAGTCTTTTCCAACACCACAGTTCAAAAGCATCAATTCTTCGGCACTCAGCTTTCTTCACAGTCCAACTCTCACATCCATGCATGACCACTGGAAAAACCATAGCCTTGACCAGATGGACCTTTGTTGGCAACGTAATGTCTCTGCTTTTTAATATGCTATCTAGGTTGGTCATAACTTTCCTTCCAAAGGAGTAAGTGTCTTTTAATTTCATTGCTGCAGGGTACTCTTTTGCCCCCTTCTGATGTCTATGTCAGAAGCTTTCTCTATCTCCTTTATACTTTAATAAAACTTTATTACACAAAAGCTCTGAGCGATCCAGCCTCGTCTCTGGCCCCGGATTGAATTCATCTCCTCCGGAGGCCAAGAATCCCACGTCTCATCATTCAGCAACAACTTTTCATCTTGGGGGCTCGTCCGGGATCCTTCTGGACAAGATGGGCCTGATAATCTATGTGAGCCTACTTCTGCTGACTCCAGAAATCCCGAGTCTGCCGTTTGATCCTCAAGACAATGCCTTCCTGTCCTGGGCTCACTCCTATGCTGCATTCCACAATCGGTCTAACTGCTGGGTCTGCGGAGCACTCCCTCTTCAGTGGAAGGCGTCCCATGGTGGACATCTCCACTTCAAGGAAAGGACTTTCTCCAAGTCTGCAAATACCTTCAACAATCGCATGTGATGCCTCTTCTTAAACTGACATCTAACAACCTTAAGATGGACTGATGTAACTATGGACATAATGTGACTTTTCATTTTGATTTTAACTTGGTTTAATGACTATTTTGCCTTACATCTGTAACTGTATAATGGGGTTTTCTAACCGTCCAAAAGCTTTTAATTTACAAATAGTTGTCTGAGCTCCTATGAGTGCCACAGCCTCCTCCAACTATTACTTGGGGCCCCTGGATCAGACATCCTCACTATGAGGATTAGGAGAATATGTTGCCTCATCAATTTAGGGACAACGCCCCTTGTCAGCTCGGAAGCAGTTGTGGAATGAGAACGACGTCCCTTTTCCCTAGGCAACATAATTCTCCTAAAAGAAAAGGGGGGAATGAGAGAGTCATTTCCTAGGCAGGTTGATAAGAAGTCTAGGGGTCCCCAAGGAGAGAGAGGTCTGGGATATTCGAGGAGGAAGAAAGGACAAACTTTTTTACTTTTTTTCCTCTACATTCCTTAGGATTATATAACAATAATGTATCCTGCCTGAGGACAGTCTTTGGATTAAACCCTCTGGCTAATTCTGTTATTTTAAAACATAAATTATGGGAGTAGGTCTGGTCTTTACAAGGATGTATCCTGCCTGAGGACAATCTTTGGATTAAACCTTCTGGCCAACTCTGTTATCTTAAAATGTAAATTATGGGAGTAGGTCTGGTGAGGTCTTTGCAACCTCCAGACATTCTTTGGATTTATTGGAGAGTATATAACTCCATTGCTAACACTAGCAAACGGGTACTCTTTTGCCCCCTTCTGATGCCTATGTCAGAAGCTTTCTCTATCTCCTTTATACTTTAATAAAACTTTATTACACACACACACACACACACACAAAATAATTTCATCGCTGCAATCACCATCTGCAGTGAATTTGGAGCCCCAAAACATAAAGTCTGACACTGTTTCCACTGTTTCATCATCTATTTCCCATGAAGTGATGGGACCAGAGGCCATGATCTTACTTTTCTGAATGTTGAGTTTTAAGCCAACTTTTTCACTCTCCTCTTTCAGTTTCATCAAGAGGCTTTTTAGTTCCTCTTCACTTTCTGCCATAAAGGTGGTGTCATCTGCATATCTGAGGTTATTGATATTTCTCCCGGCAATCTTAATTCCAGCTTGTGCTTCTTCCAGCCCAGCATTTCTCACGATGTACTCTGCATATAAGTTAAATAAGCAGGGTGACAATATACAGTCTTGACGTACTCCTTCTCCTATTTGGAACCAGTCTGTTGTTTCATGTCCAGTCCTAACTGTTGCTTCCTAACCTGCATACAGGTTTCTCAAGAGGCAGGTCAGGTGGTCTGGTATTCCCATCTCCTTCAGAATTTTCCACAGTTTATTGTGATCCACACTCAAAGGCTTTGGCATAGTCAATAAAGCAGAAATAGATGTTTTTCTGGAACTCTCTTGCTTTTTCGATGATCCAGCGGATGTTGGCAATTTGATCTCTGGTTCCTCTGCCTTTTCTAAAACTAGCTTGAATATCTGGAAATTCATGGTTCACATATTGCTGAAGCCTGGCCTGGAGAATTTTGAGCATTATTTTACTAGCGTGTGAGATGAATGCAATTGTGCAGTAGTTTGAACATTCTTTGGGATTGGAATGAAAACTGACCTTTTCCAGTCCTGTGGCCACTGCTGAGTTTTCCAAATTTGCTGTATATTGAGTGCAGCACCTTCACAGCATCATCTTTTAAGATTTGAAATGGTTCAACTGGAATTCCATCACCTCCACTAGCTTTGTTTGTAGTGATGCTTTCTAAGGCCCACTTGACTTCACATTCCAGAATGTCTGTCTCTAGGTGAGTGATCACACCATAGTGATTATCTGGGACGTGAAGATCTTTTTTGTATGGTTCTTCTGTGTATTCTTGCCACCTCTTCTTAATATCTTCCTCTTCTGTTAGGTCCACAACATTTCTGTCCTTTATTGAAGATATCTTTGCATGGAATGTTCCCTTGGAATCTCTAATTTTCTTGAAGAGATCTCTAGTCTTTCCCATTCTGTTATTTTCCTCTATTTCTTTGCACTGATCGCTGAGGAAGTCTTTCTTATCTCTCCCTCCTATTCTTTGGAATTCTGCATTCAAATACTACCGAGATGAGCTACCCCATGCCCAAGGTCAGGAGCTGCGGCCAAGAGGAGCAACACACATCCAAGGTAAGGAGCAGCAGCTGCGCTTTGCTGGAGCAGCCGTGAGAGATACCCCACGTCCAAGGTAGGAGAAACCCAAGTAAGATGGTAGGTGTTGCAAGAGGGCATCAAAGGGCAGACATATTGAAACCATAATCACAGAAAACTAGCCAATCTGATCACACGGACCACAACCTTGTCTAACTCAATGAAACTAAGCCATGCCATGTGGGACCACCCAAGACGGATGGGTCATGGTGGAGAGGTCTGACAGAATGTGACCCACTGGAGAAGGGAATGGCAAACCACTTCAGTATTCTTGCCTTGACAACCCCATGAACAGTATGAAAAGGCAAAATGATAGGATACTAATAGAGGAATTCCCCAGGTCGGTACGTGCCCAATATGCTACTGGAGATCAGTGGAGAAATAACTCCAGAAAGAATGAAGGGATGGAGCCAAAGCAAAAGCAATATCCAGTTGTGGATGTGATTGGTGATAGATGCAAGGTCCGATGCTGGAAAGAGCAATATTGCATAGGAACCTGGACCTTAGGTCCATGAATCAAGGCAAATTGGAAGTGGTCAAACAGGAGATGGCAATAGTGAATGTCGACATTCTAGGAATCAGCAAACTAAAAAGGACTGGAATGGGTGAATTTAACTCAGATGACCATGATGTCTACTACTGTGGGCAGGAATCCCTTGGAAGAAATGGAGTAGCCATCATGGTCAACAAAAGAGTCTGAAATGCAGTACTGGATGCAATCTCAAAAATGACAGAATGATCTCTGTTCATTTTGAAGGCAAACCATTCAGTATCACGGTAATCCAAGTCCATGCCCCAACCAGTAATGCTGAAGAAGCTGGAGTTGAACGGTTCTATGAAGACTTACAAGACCTTTCAGAACTAACTCCCAATAAAGATGTCCTTTTCATTACGGCGACTGGAATGCAAAAGTAGGAAGTCAAGAAACACCTGGAGTAACAGGCAAATTTGGCCTTGGAGTATGAAATGAAGCAGGGCAAAGGCTAATACAGTTTTGCCAAGAGAACGCACTGGTCATAGCAAACACCCTCTTCCAACAACACAAGAGAAGTCTCTACACATGGACATCACCAGATGGTCAACACTGAAATCAGATTGATTATATTCTTTGCAGCCAAAGATGGAGAAGTTCTATACAGTCAGCAAAAACAAGACTGGGAGCTGACTATGGCTCAGATCATGAGCTCCTTATTGCCAAATTCAGACTTAAATTGAAGAAAGTAGGGAAAACCACTGGGCCATTCAGGTATGACCTAAATGAAATCCCTTATGACTATACAGTGGAAGTGAGAAATAGGTTTAAGGGACTAGATCGGATAGACAGAGAGCCTGATGAACTATGGACGGATGTTCATGACATTGCACAGGAGACAGGAATCAAAACCATCTCCATGAATACACATTAGGTGGTATCTTTTATTTAAAAACACTATCTCTCAAAGAAAGATCTGATTTAACTTTCCTGAGATGGAATTGAACTTGGTATTTTTTTTTTCCAGTCTTCCCACATCACTCTAATATGCAGCCAGGACTGAAATCACTGACTGTGTTCAATGCAGTGATGAGAATTCATTAATTATTGAGGTAATTTATTTTGCTCTTAGACTTCTGTGATATACTATGTCAAATCTTTCCAAAGGCTTCTCTCCTTTATAACAACATTTCAAATTCTTGTAGATGTCAATGAAGTAATACAAATCAGACTGCCCTCATACTCCTGATTGCTCTTTCCTGAAACCACCTTAGATGATCAGTATCTGTCAAGAAGTGAAATCTAATAGGAAACTATTTTGATCACAACATACAAAAAACACAGAGTGTCCAGAGTCAGAATGTTGCTACAGGTATGATCTAACTAAGGTTCTCCTCGTGAACACAGGAGTATATTAAAACAGACCTATTTGTTTGTTTGCTTGCCTGTTTGTGTTTATTTATGGAGGTAACATCATAATGGTGATTTTTTAACCTACTATCCACTATAACCTTTAGAAAGTTATCACACCTTATGAAGCACTGTGTCTTCTGTTTTAATTCTTTTTTACCAACTAGGATTTGGGTACTAGTTAAAGAAGTTCCTATAGCACTCTTCTAAATTTCATCTTGTCAAAATTAAATCACCATTAGAAACAGAAATGAATATAAATTGCATTCCTTGTCTAGTAAGTGGTTTAATATATATCCCTTAATTTGAAATTTATAACAACATGACTCAGGCTAATTGCTTATTTACCATTTATATTATTGCATTTATCTTCATTATTATTTTGTTTATCACGTTCTCTACAGCAGATTTTAATATTCCTTAATAATCCAGCAAGTATACATTATAGCCACTGTAACCAATCTCCACAATACCATCCACAATGTATATGTCCATAATATATTATTAATGGAAAGATCAACATAAACAACAGGGCTCACAGGATGATCCCACAGAGTACAGTGTATGCATGTAAATGTGGATAGGCCAGTATAAGAAGATTAAAAGGTAACCTGTGAGTATATGTATCACATGGTCAGCAATAGCCAATAGCCATCTGCAGAAATAAAAGGGATTTTACTTTCTATTTTCAAATTTCTATAATGTTGCTAAATTTTCCTTTTGGATTAAAAAAAACAAAAGTATTTAAAAAAAGCTTCAAAAGAAAAGGTACCTTCTTCATTAGGTACAGTAGGCAGAGTGCCTACCACCCACAATACTTGTAAAGGTCCATGAATGCATTTTAATCTCTTTGTAAATTAGAGGAAAAATGAACTTATTTTAGTATAGAACATTAATATATTAATTTATATACCAATGCAGTTATAAAATATAAATTCAAAGTTTTTGTAAAAGAAGGGGTACATGGAAAGTCAGAATTCAGCCCTACGTATAGGCTCCTCTTGGAGAAGAAAAGCATCTTGAAGCTCTTACCTGTCAAGTACACAATCACGCAGTCGATCCTCGAAGTCACAGGACAGAAAGTCTCCAGATCAAGTTAAGATGTTCAAATCACACAGTTTATTGAGTCAGTTTAAAACATACAGCAAAGCAACTTAACTTAATATGCTATGGCAGCATGCAAGTGGGAGAGAAGGAAAACAATACTTCAGTCTCTCCCTCTCCATTTCCCCCTCTCTCCCTTGATCCCCTCCCTACTCCACCACTTTCTCTCTTGCATCATCCTTCCCTTCCATAGTATGGTAAAAAGGGCCAGAGTTAGTTGAAGGCAGTCAAGATGACTCAGCAGAAGGAAGGTGACTGGAATCAACACACATACTTATTTTATGAGAAGATGCAGGAGCAAGACTCCTGGCAGGTAGCTGTAGCTCCTATAACTTGCTGCGCACTAGTGGTTGGTTTCTACATGTCTCAGTCAGAGCTAAATAGGGCCAGATAAGGAGCACTGAAGAGTGTCCAAATTAAGGGTATATAACTGTCATGAAAATGGGGTGCTCCTTGAATACCTGATACTTGTTCATTCTATCCCTTTTTGTTTATGTCAGCACACAAATGAACTACTTACCTCATCTATGTCTAACATGTTTCAGAAGCTTCTTGTTTATCATCTGTACTTCATTTTACTATCTTCTGTTGCTCATTTCTCTTCCTTTCCATAATACTGTGAACTATTCTTAAAAAACATCACAAACATACAATAAAAATCAACTGATCTGATCACAATAAAATTAAATGAGAGCTCTGCAATAACAATTTAACTGAAATGACAATAATTGCAACCATTTTAACAAATTAAAAATATTTAAACCCAAGAGTTTTTAATGATTTAAAACAAACAACTATAACAAAATTCCTATCACCGCTGGAGTATATAAGTAAAATCAGCTAAATATTTGAAAATCTGGTAAATAAGAGTAAATAATCTAATATGTTATCTTTATATGAAAACTGTTATTCATGATAACATAATTGTTGATGAGGAAAGTTTCTCTTTGTAAAAGCATCACAGCTAATAATTAGGATTGTTAAATTAGATATTACCTTTTCATAATCCCTAATGAAGTAAAAGGTGTTGGTAATGATTATCAATGGTTATTAACATCAAAGAGGGATGGAGTAAGATGTGGAAAAAGAGAGAAAAACAGGAGAGAGAGAGATTTTTTACCTCTGGAAATAAGTATGAGACATTATTTCCAAAGTGATTTTGCCAAAACCTTAAACCAGTTTCTGATTGAAC
Source organism: Cervus canadensis (assembly GCF_019320065.1). Classification (NCBI taxonomy): domain Eukaryota; kingdom Metazoa; phylum Chordata; class Mammalia; order Artiodactyla; family Cervidae; genus Cervus; species Cervus canadensis. The sequence continues at coordinate 55,660,138 of NC_057388.1, forward strand.
TTCTCAGTCTACCTCACAGTTTATACAGAAAAAAAAAAAAGCTAGCAGATTCTTTACCACCGAGCCACCAGGGAAGCCCAAGGTGACAGAGAGAAGCATGTTAAACATGTGGAAATATAATCAACAAAATCCAGATTTAAAATTTCTATGGACATGCCACCTGGTTTCTTCATTTAAAGGCAAATGTGAAAGAAAAATAGACAGAGAAAGAACATCTTTCAAAAGAGAATTAAAAAGCATACCAATCATTCTCAATTTACAAATGAAATTACATAACTTTCAAAATTATCTTAAAAGAATTTCAGGGAAATAGAGGGTTAGGTCATCAATAAAATAAGACTGCCATGAGGGGATGATTTCTGAAGCTGAGGACATGGGAATATTATATTATTTTCTTTACTTTTGTATATCATTGGCCTTTTCTATAGTAAAGAAAAGAAAGTCTCTGGTTCTTTGTTGTCATCTCAGGTCTATAGATAAGGTAGGTTTTGTAGAACATGTGTACAATAAAAGAAACCAAAGAACATAAATGTGGTAATATCTACAAAGAAGCCTAAATAACTTGATGTCTCAGAGTAAACACAGAATACTCTGTAAAAATCAGGGAAATGTTTTATTCCTTTTTCTAATACAGACACTTACTCTATTAAGGATCATACACAGAACTCCTTTAATATAATTTAAATCATAGAATTTATTATTTTTATAGTAAAACATAAAGATAAAATGTTTTAAAATTACCAAGTCATAGTGACAACAAAATGTACATGCATTTTGTACATATAGAGAGCATACATTCTATTCAAAATGTATTGGGTTGATTTTCATATAAGTCCAAAAATTAAAATTTATCTAAAATCTGAATTAACTAAAAAATATCTGTCTTTGGTCTAATTTACAGATTTTAAGGGACAGCATTATTGAAAATCCTAGCCATTCTAAATGTAACTCATTAAATGAGAGCAAGCAGTTACAATTGCAACAAAAGTAGACAGAATTATATACACTCCTGTGTTTATACCTAGGTACTTCCCAGGTGGCTCAGGCGGTAAAGCGTCTGCCTACAATGCGGGAGACCCCGGTTCGATCCCTGGGTCGGGAAGATCTCCTGGAGCAGGAAATGGCAACCCACTCCAGTACTCTTGCCTGGAAAATCCCATGGACGGAGGAGCCTGGTAGGCTACAGTCCATGGGGTCGCAAAAAGTCGGACACGACTGAGCGACTTTACTTTCTTTCAGGGGCATCCTAGGTGGCTCTAGGTGGCTCACTGGTAAAGAATCGGCCTGCAGTGCAGGAAATGCGGGTTTGATCCTTGGGTTGGGAAGATCTACTGGAAAAGAAAATGACAACCCACTCCAGTATTCTTGCCTGGGAAATCCCATAAACAGAGGACCCTGGTGGGCTAAATCCATAGGGTCACAAATAGTCGGACACGACTGAGCACACACACTCACACGTGTACAGGTAATTTGGTCTTTTATATCCTTATTTGAAAATACTTTTATTGGCATACAAACATAAAATTATGATAGTGACTTTTTGACTTAGTCATGTATTTCTTTCTCTAACTCTTCTAAACAGTCTCTTTGCCTGGCACGTGGCCATTTTAGGAAGAGGGTATGCAAGGGTCCTGTTTAAGTGAGTTCCATTTGAGCAGACTTGAAAAGGCTCTAAGAACATGCAGTCATTTTAAATAAATTGTTTAATTTGCTTTCAATTTGCAATAATCATAAACTTTTAGAACTGTAATTGACCATAAATATAATCCAGTGCAATTTCTTTATCTAAAACACTGAAATTAAGCCCAAGGTGCTATACAAATAAGAAAGCTGGATGAATGGTAATCAAAACAGTTGGGTCAACTTTAAAAAGCCCAATAATTAAATTTTTTTCCAATGACTAATATTTCAACTATACCAGATGTTCCTTGAAAAAATACACCAATTGTTATACTTCTTTTTATCCCTACATACAACACAGAACCATGCCCTGTAGAACATTAATTAAAGTTACATATTTTAAAGTCAAGAAAATTTGGGTTTAAATCCAATTTTTGCCCCTTACTAGACATACAACATTGGAAAGATTATTTAACTAATTTTAATACTCAGTTTCTTCATCTGAAAGATAGGAATTAAAACAGCAATTAGTTGTGTTAGTTTTAATTATAATAATGTTCTCAGAAGTACTTGCTATTTTTAATAAATAAATTCTATTATTAATTTAGTAAATATTTAATAAAAAATTAATGAGGTTTTCACTAGCACTCAACTGACATTATATATCCTATGTAAATTATTTTAAAATAAAGTTTATAAATCTCATTTATAATTTATAAATATTTACCATCTTACATATAAGATTATAAATCTTACTCTAATAATATACTAGATTTTGCTTATGAGAGTAGCATTAACATGTATTAAACATGAATAGAATTAACATTTGTTTAAAAATAAGCACAGGGTATAAATATTAATAGATTATATATTTAAGGCTTTGTGAGCAGATTTCAACTTGAAATACAATATATATAAATGTATTAGAATTATAACCTATGGATTAAAAGAAAAACGCAATTTCTGATGTGATATATAGATAAGTGACATAAAAAAAGATACAAATCTTTAGTACCATTTTTCTGCAAAATAACCCAGTGCCCTTCTAAATACAGCCATCATCTATACTATTGCTTCTTATCTTGGCATCTGAAAATCCTTCCACAATGAAATTCAAAGATAAGCCTTAACTGCATAGATCCCCAAATAGCAGGAGCTATTTATTCTTAGGAACAGCTCAAAACTGCTATCATAAATTATATTTCCATCATATGGCATTTGATTGTTTACTTTTCTCTTTGGTAAAATGAGAAATCTTAAATATTCCTTTTCTGAATAATAAACACAACAGATATATGACTTAACGTTGAGAAAATATATATATGTCTTAATTTTTTTCTCTAACAGGAAATCACAATAGTTCAGGAACATTTATGCTTTATAAATGACTATGACACTGAAATTTAAAGATGGAGAACTAGCAGTCATTCCATTGGTGTACTGACTGAAGGAATTTTTTTGTAGTGTAGAGATGTTTCCCATTGAGCATTAGATTTTATCCCACCCTACCCCCAATGTATATAAACACTTTTTTCAATTTTTATACCAGGAAGAGAATCTTGTGTTTAAGAAAAGAACTTTAGAAAAATCTCAGTATTGAAGTAGAAATGGAGAGTTCTAGAGTCATATTTACTTTAAGAAAGTGTTTCCCTTTTTAGTTATGGATGTATAATTATAGCCACATAATCATTAATTTCACAAACAGATTCAGCATGATTTTTATATACTAAGTGCTTAACAAGACATTTGAAACTAACCAGCTCATTCAGTTGATCAACACCCTTCTCTTCCAATCATATAATGACTCTGATGCTTGCCTTTAGGATAACTAACACATTTAGCTGCAGAATAAATAAAACAATCGGATAGATAGGGAGAAAGCAAGACTAAATATCACAACCAGATAGATATATACTTAGAAAATAATCTCGGCAAAACCTAAATATTTAAGCTAAATTTGTTTGAACTTGAATGACTATTCTTCATTTTAATGCTAAATACACTCCTATATATATACTGCTTAAGCTAATTTTTATTTCCAGTTTCAACAACTTCTCTGCTTTGGGAATTCTTCATCCCAGTCTTTGGCATAAAGTTAACACATAGTCACTTATTTACTTTTTTGACTGAAAGCAAGAGCCTACCCCCTCCAAAGAATAATAATGACAATATTGAGCTTTGAATTTAAAACAAGTGCTCTAAACATAAGCTTGTAAACTGATCCACCCCTATGCAAATGCAACCAAGTCATATATTCACAGACTCACGAACTCATCTCATTAAGCTTTTTTGCTATCTCATAACCTTTCACTCTCTGAGAATGTATTTTACATATTTTATATAAATAGTTCTATAATGGCCTTTGACCAAAACTGTAAACTTCTGAACTAATTTGACCTAAAGCACATATCTCTATTACTAACTGCTTTACATTGAATATAAGCTTGAGAGAAAAAATTTAAAGAGATAGCATTTTATACAGCTATTTAAAAGTATATTGCCCAAACACGTATTAAGTACTTTGTAGGCAAAAATGAACATTTTCTGTTGAAATCAGCTTCAGCAGGGAAAGTGACTAGAGATCTTTTTCATGACTATTGCTTCATGACAATAATCACCTACTGATGAAGGTACACTAACTCCCTGGAAAGCCAAAGTGTTGTTCAATTGTGTCCGACTCTTTGCAACCCCATGAACTGAAGCCTGCCACGTTCCTCTGTCCATGGAATTCTCCAGACAAGAATACTGGAGTGGGTTCCCATTTCCTGTTTCGGGGATCTTCCCAACCCAGGGATTAAACCTGGGTCTCCTGCATTGTAGGCAAATTCTTTACAGTCTGAGCTACCAGGGAGCCTTTAGCAAAGGCTATTCCTTCTGTTTTCTATTTCAGTGAAGTTACAGCCTGTATCTGCAAACAATCCCATTCACAAATATGTTCTTATGATTTAGAACTTATAATAAATTAAAGTGATTCAAAACTAACTGTAGTAACATCTCTCCTTAAAAGTTAGTTATGTTTATATAGATGACAAGTTCATGCTAAACTAGAATTATAAATCAAGTCATAAAAAAAAAAAAGGTGTGATATTATGGTCTGGTTTGAATGAAGTGGTTTGCTCATTCTTTTTGCTAAGGTCAAAACTAAAAATCGGTAATTGTGAATGTCAATATCTTCTAATATTAAGTGAGATCCAAAGACATGGTTATCTCAGAGGTGACAGTTATCACATAGATGCCTTACAAAAGTTAGCACTCCATTAAATAAGCATTTATTTTTTGATGAAAAATAATGAATGGAAAAAAATGAATGGAAAAGAAAAATACAAAAATAGCACATAATATCCTACATATTATATAAGAAAATTAGTATTGTATGTATAATAAAATATTTTTTAAAGTTATAGAATTTCTAGACTTCTCCAGCTATGAAGTCTCTTATTTCAATTGCCCAGGAGCCAGATAATTTCAAACTTTTAAAAAATTTCTTACTTTTGATATTTCCATGTCCATTTCCCAATAATGGGAATAAAACTACATTCACAGTAAGCCAAAGAAGGGAAATTTGGTTAAAAACAAGACTACTTTGCTTTTCAAATCACCTCTTCTCACATCCTTAGTCTAGGATGCATTAATTCTCATTACCTCTGCCATTCTCCTATTTTCAGAGGTTCAGGGAAGAGCGATAAGAATATAACTGATTCTTTTTTTTTTTTATAACTGATTCTTTCCCAGACTTATCTGAATATCAAGAAGTAGTTATATAAATAATATTTATATATGAATGATATTTATACATATGTACTCTTCATTAACACTCCTTATTACAACAACCCCTTCAGGATTATTCAAGATAGAACTTTTCCTTTTTCTTGTCCATCTAAGATTTTGATCCTGGTTTCCAAAAATAACCTCTTTCTTCAAGCAAAATTTTGCCTTCCTAAGTAAGGGCATAGGGTACTCACATTAGAATGAAGCATAGAAATCTATATGTTTTCATAAGTGATATACACACATTGGATAAAACAAAAGATGATGTGATTTCTTAATTGGCTTACCTCACTGCAATTGTTGAACGCAGGTATTTATGGTCCTTTTTAGAAGGGATGTGTATGTGGTAGATACAGAAACAACCAATTTTCAGGCTAACGATTATTCAAATGTGCTTTCCTCTGTAGACTTGCCATGACATAGATTGCTTGCCTGGCTGGCACTAGAGGTAAAGAGCCTGTCTGCCAATGCAGGAGACCTAAGAAATGTGAGTTTGATCCCTGGGCCAAGATGATCCCCTGAAGGAGGGCACGACAACCCACTCGAGCATTCTTGCCTGGAGAATCCCATGGACAGTGGAGCCTGGCGGGCTACCGTCATAGCGTCACAAAGAGTAAGACACTAATGAAGTGACTTAGCACATAGGCACATATTGCTTGCCACACTGTAGTCAAAGAAATTAGAAACTAGACACACTCCAGAGCTAGCTAGCCTTTGTATCCACTTGTCTGGTGGTTTTCAACTCTGGCTTCACATTAGAATTATTTTGGAAAATTTTAAAAATACTGATGCCTCCATCCTACACTTAAGATTCGGCTCAGTTACTCTGGGGTAAACTCAAAGCCTCAGTGACTTGAAAAGCGTCTTGAATTACTCTAATGTGCAGCCAAACTTGACTGATTTAAATAATGCGGTTAAAAGAAATTAATATAATATTGAGAATGATGTACTTGAATCTATGTATATACTCATTCAATATAGGGTCCTAGGGTCCAGTCAAGGTATTCTTTGAACCTATGAGATTAACATTACAATAGAGAATTTATCAGACATGGATTCTTTCAGCCTATGATTCATTCTCAGAATAAAATATAGCTTCTTATTATTTTGTTACTTTTTGGTAGTAACATAGATCTAGCATTTGACAAAAATGCACATACTGGAGAGAAAATAAACTGAACTGCCTCATCAGTTCAAAGGATATTTTAAATTGTTTTATTATATATAAATCTACTGTGTCCTTTCCAAATTTTCAGTCTGTTGTTCACTTCCAAAAATAATGTTGTTTGACAGTAAAAGAATGAATAACAGCAGAACACTTGCATTTAAACATACTCATTATAGAATCATCAATATGAAACAATGGTATGCTTCCAATTTCATGAAACTGTGATAGTAAAACAACAAATGCTTTTGCCTTTTAAATGAAAATCAGACATGAAGACTATTCATTATTCGTTAGAATATATGTTATATACCATCAAACTGAAGTGTATAGCATGTTTTCACTGGGTAGTGTTTTTAAAATTTGGAAAGCCACACATATACACATGTCCTCTAAAGGCAATGTTGAAAATTTAACAGTGTAAAGATTTATTCAGTCATCTGATACTCCTCTCAGTTAAAGGACCTTTCAGAGCAATACCTTTTCCAGTGGCTTTGTCAGCCTGGGTGGCTGATAAGCAATGGGAACACAGTAGAAGGCATCTGTGGGTGACAGGAACATCAAAGGTAGACTCTATCACACAAATAGTTATGAGAATATGAAAATGTCACAGATGTGGTAAATCCATGAGGAAACACAATGTAACAAGGACCTGTATCTGCTCAACTAATAGTTGAAAAAGAAAAAGAGGTCACATTCACCTAGAGCTCCACTTAAGAAATGAGCTAAACTTCTGAAAAGGCACGTAAGTGATTTTAATTTACCTCTTCTCTTTCTGACAGAATAGTGGTACAAAATTAGTAGAAAAGGAAATCATCTTAGTTTGAGGAGGAGATGGATTTGAATGGGAGAGATGAGAACAGCAGTCATGTTTAATTTTTGATTGGCAGTTTTAGCAAAGGACTTTCAATTTTCTTAACAGTATTTTAGCCCCTGTCTTCCTCTACATGCTTTAAAGATGTCTTATTAAAAGAATACAAAGAAAATCAATATTTTTGCAATATCATCATTGGGAATCAAAAGTTTGAGGGAGAAATTTGTAGAATGGCAGTGGGGCTACAGTGACTCTCCAGAAAATAAAACAAAAGTACAGAAGTAGAAAGGAAGTGGATAAAGCATGTACATAAGAGCCAATCAGATATTTCACACTCACACACACACACTCTTCAGCTGTTTGCCATTATAAGAAGCCACAGTATGAACAGCAGATGACAGTGTAGCTCAGGGAGTCAAGGAATGCCAATATGTACACAGGTGTTGTTCTTAGGCTATGGAGACCACTCATCATGGAGATGGTAGAAACACAAACATTCATTCATTCACTCAGCATGTATTTCTTGAGCTCTTACTACAAACAGAAATCTGGTAGACACTGACAATCCAATGGTTAAAAAAAAAAAAGGTGTGGTCTCTACCCTAGTTTAAAGGATCTCAAAGACAAAAGTCTTCCTCACAAGTGTGAAAGAACATTCACATATTAGAATTTCGGTGCCATACAGACTATTGGTACAGAGTGATCTTGGAAAATGATTGGAGTTACAGCATATAGACACCCAGAATACTGAGACTTACAATAGTACTGTAAATATGACATCTTTTCATCACAGCAGATAAACCTTAAGTCACATTGGTTGCACATAATAGTGGTATTGGGAGGCAGGAATATATGTCATCAGTGAGAATAATAAGACACTTGGGAAAGGAGAATTATAAGACACTCTGAATCTATAAACTCTCTCAGTGAGTTCTTAGAAAAGAGACAAGGAACTAGTTTTTAAGTAATCAGTCAAAAATAAAAAGACTTTTTAGAAAGGCAAGAAGAAAAAGAAAACAACAGAAGCAGCAAAAAAAAAAAAAAAAGAAAGAAAGAAAGAAACAGAGAAAGTCTTGGAGTTAGAGGGTTAGAAAATTACATTCTGAGAGAAGTGTATAGACAGCATGATGTACGAGATTTTGTCTACCAAGAATGGAAATAAGATCCAAATCTAAAGGAGAAAAGAAAAAAAAAAGTTCTGTAGGGCAAATTCATAACTGCCAGCAATGCCCATAGTCACTTACAGCCATCTACTACAAGTTGGCTACTACTCTGGTTTAATGAAAGCAAACAGAATCAAACATTTGTCCTGAAGCCATGAAGGGCTAGATCAGAGAGATAAAGATCTACTTTCTCTATGGAATGATGAAAAAGTCTCATGTTTATGTGTGGGATCAGGAAAAATTAAAATTTGTACTATTTAGAATTTGTGACAAGCTAAAAATAGTGCCTAATATGGAAATTATATCTAAATTTTATTTAAAAATAATTCTGCGTTATTTTATACTATGTATTTTTCCTACTTTAAAAAAGCAGTTGTAAATGACAGTAGAACCATTACAAAACATTGGGAGTATGCTCTGTAGGAGTGATTCCATAAATAGAATAAGGGACAGTCTCTTTATAGTGATTAAACTCTTTCAAAAATCATGTAAGACACATGGATACTCATTTTCACACACATGAATACTTACATGTGTATAGTAAACATTAAAAAAGAAGGAACCAAGTAATCAACATGTTTTAGAACATGATTGATATGTATACAAACAACTAACTTGGTCTCAAAGGTCCTCAGTCATTAATGTGTCCTTGCTCTGTAATGAGAAGGCTGTTTTGTGGGAGGATGGTTTGAAAAATCAGTTGTATGGTTTAGCCAGTTTCATAAGAATTAAATCAAAATATTCATAGTACTCTGACTTACTAATTGCTTGTCCTAGACTGGACTACATAGGACTCTGAGAACTTTCTGCATAATCCCTGTTACATTTTTTATCAGCTAAGTATAGGCAAGCTGGAATTAAGATTGCTGGGAGAAATATCAGCAACCTCAATATGCAGACGCAGCTATTCACTCTAAAGCATAGCTCAGTTGGTAAAGAATCCACCTGCAATGCAGGAGACTCCAGTTTGATTCCTGGGTTGGGAAGATCTGCTGGAGAAGGGATAGGCTAGCCATTCCAGTATTCTTGGGCTTCCCTTGTGGCTCAGCTGGTAAAGAATCCACCCACAATGCAGGAGATCTGGGTTTGATCCCTGGGTTGGGAAAATCCCCTGGAGAAGGGAAAGGCTACCCACTCCAGTATTCTGGGAGAATTCCGTGGACTATACAGTCCATGTGGTCGCAAAGAGTCGGATAGGATTGAGCAACTTTCACTTTCACCACTCTAATGGCATAAAGTGAAAAGGAACTAAAAAGCCTCTTGGTAAGGGTAAAAGAGAAGAGTGAAAAAGCTAGCTTAAAAAACAACATTGATAAAACGAAGATCCTGGCATCTGGTCCCATCACTTCGTGGCAAATAGATGGGGGAAAAATGGAAACAAATGACAGATTTTATTTTCTTGGGCTCCAAAATCAATGTGGATGGTGACTGCAGCCATGAAATTAAAAGATGTTTGCTCCTTGGAAGAAAAGCTATGACAAACCTAGAGAGCATATTAAAAAGCAGAGACATTACTTTACCGACAAAGATCCGTATAGTCAAAGCTATCGTTTTTCCAGTAGTTGTTTACAGACATAAGAGATGGACCATAAAGAAGGCTGAGTACCAAAGAATTGATGCTTTTGAATTGTGATGCTGGAGAAGACTCTTGAGAGTCCCTTGGACTGCAAGGAATCAAATCAGTCAATTCTAAAGGAAATCAAGACTGAATATTAATTGGAAGGACTGACACTGGCCACCTGATGTGAAGAGCCAATTCATTGAACAAGATCCTGATGCTGGGAATGACTGAAGGCAGGAGGAGAAGGGGGTGACAGAGGATGAGATGATTGGATGACATCATTGACTCAATGGACATGAGTTTGAGCAAACTCAGGGAGATAGTGAAGGGCAGGGAAGCTTGGCCTGCTGAGGTCCATGAGGTCACAAAGAATCAGACATGACTTAGCAACTGAACAACAACGAGAAGTATAGGCAAAGGAAACTAAAAAATGCAATCCTGTCATCATCCTCCATAAAGCACATTTTCAAATTCATTAAGATACTGCATTTAGAATAGAACGCAAAATGCACATGTGTTCACAATTTTATGCATTTAAAATAACAATAGAAAACAAGTACTCATCAGTCCAATTGCTTTTCTGTGTCGTCCTCCATAAGTAAGCCAAGTCAGCAGATCAGTAAGGTCAATATTAGCCAAAATCAGCTTTGAGACATTTTGTGAACCAATTTCCCGGTTATTTACTTGGAACCACTAGCTAATCAGCCACAACCTAATGATTAAAAATGAATATGACTCACCAGTCCTCAATTTTTTCAATCTCAACATAAAAAAACCTCCATTTCAAGGGGGAAAAAATGCATTGTTTCAATTAGGGAGAGTTTTACTTAGATCAATAACATTTTTTTTTCCAGTTTTGTTCAGTTCAGTTCAGTCACTCAGTCATGTCTGACACTTTGCAACCCCACGGACTGCAGCATGCCAGGACTCCATGTCCATCACCAACTCCTGGAGTTTACTCAAACTCATGTCAATTGAGTTGGTGATGCCATCCAACCATCTCATCCTCTGTCGTCCCCTTCTCCTGCCTTCAATCTTTCCCAGCATCAGGGTCTTTTCAAATGAGTCAGTTCTTTGCATCAGGTGACCAAAGAAGTTTCAGCTTTAGCATCAGTCCTTCCAATGAAAATTCAGGACTGAGTTCCTTTAGGATGGACTGGTTACATCTCCTTGCTATCCAAGCGACTCTCAAGAGTCTTCTCTAACACCATAGATAAAAAGCATCAGTTCTTCAGCACTCAGCTTTCTTTATAGTCCAACTCTCACATCCATATATGACTACTGGAAAAACCATAGCTTTGAATAGACAGACCTTTGTTGGCAAAGTAATGTCTTTGCTTTCTAATATGCTGTCTAGGCTGGTCATAACTTTTCTTGCAAGGAGCAAGTTTCTTTTAATTTTATGGCTATAGCCACCATCTGCAGTGATTTTGGGGCCCCCCGAAAAATAGGCTGTCACTGTTTCCATTATTTCCACATCTATTTGCCATGAAGTGATGGGACTGGATGCCATGATCTTAGTTTTCTGAATGTTGAGTTTTAAGCCACCTTTTTCACTCTCCCCTTTGACTTTCAACAAGAGGCTCTTTAGTTCTTCTTCATTTTCTGCCAGAAGTGTGGTGTCATCTGCATATCTGAGGTTATTGATATTTCTCTCAGCAATCTTGATTCCAGCTTGTGCTTCATCCAGCCCAGCGTTTCTCATGATGTACTCTGCATATAAGTTCAATAAGCAGGGTGACAATATACAGCACTGACATACTCCTTTCCCGATTTGGAACCAGTCTCTTGTTCCATGTCCCGTTCTGACTGTTGCTTCCTGACCTGCATACAGATTTCTCAGGAGGCAGGTCAGGTAGTCTGGTATTCCTATCTCTTTCAGAATTTTCCACAGTTTGTCATGATCCACAAGTCAAAGGCTTTGGCATAGTCAATAAAGAAGAAGTAGTTGTTTTTCTAGAAGTCTCTTGCTTTTTCGATGATCCAATGGATGTTGGCAATTTGATCTCTGGTTCCACTGCCTTTTCTAAATCCAGCTTGAATATCTGGAAGCTCATGGTTCACATACTGTTGAAGCCTGTCTTGGAGAATTTTGAGCATTACTTTGCTAGTGTGAGATGAGTGCAATTGTGTGGTAGTTTGAGCATTCTTTGGCATTGCCTTTATTTGGGATTGGAATGAAACTGACCTTTTCCAGTGCTTGTCCAGTGCTGTGGCCACTGCTGAGTTTTCCAAATTTGCTGGCATATTGAGTGCAGCACTTTCACAGCATCATCTTTTAGGATTTGAAATAGCTCAACTGGAATTCCATCACCTCCGCTATGTTTCTTCATAAAGCCCCTTGACTTCACATTCCAGGATGTCTGGCTCTAGGTGAGTGATCACACCATTGTGATTATCTGGGTCGTGAAGATCTTTTTTGTGTAGTTCTTCTGTGTATTCTTGCCACCTCTTCTTATCTTCTGCTTCTGTTAGGTCCATACCGTTTCTGTCCTTTATTGAGCCCATCTTTGCAAGAAAAGTTCTCTTGGTATCTCTAATTGTTTTGAAGAGATCTCTAGTCTTTCCCATTTTTTCCAGAATATTTTCCCATTTTTCCAGAATATTTCCTAATTCATAGCTTTATAGTTATTCAGTAAGAGATTTTTGAAAATCATCATTCCAAATCTTTTAAAACATTATTTGAGAATAGCTCCAATTTTCTGACTTTCTGGTACTTCCCAGAGGCAGAAACTCAAATAGTCCTACATGGTATAAAATGAAATTTAGCCAAAGAAATTCAGTGACACAGATGTTGAGCCAAATGAGGCCTAGGAAAATGTGAGTGCTCTGGTGGGACCCGTGGGGAAGCCGGGTGACTAAAAATGTGGGAAAAATGACTTTTTACTGCCTTAAGGATCCATTCCTGTAGCAGGACAAAGGGCCTACTTACTGCCCATCAGAGAACTGAAGAATTATTTACTAGCTCTGATGAACTGGTTTTCCAGAAATAGCCATCACTAAGGAAAAAAATGAAGTTTGAATTATAGGAGAATTTACTTCAGCAATTTAAAACAAATGATATAATATTTCACTCTAAAAAAATGGTAATTTTCTTTCTTTTCTTTTTAACATCAAAAGTAAATGTGAAAAGTAAAGGGAATTAACATAAAACAATTCTGTTCTTTAGCTAGTTTATTTTCCACAAAAACTAATTTATATATTTTAATGTCTTAGCTTTAGGTATACTTTTAAAAATTATGTCTAATGATTGCCAGTACTATGAAGATGATATGCTTAAGAAATGTACTTTAATTAACTGATAAGATCAGTGAAGTGGTAAATTAGTCAGCCATAGATGAAACATTTGACAAGTATCCTCAAAAGAGGAAAAGTTATTTTCTAAAATGCATGTCAGCTTTAACACTGTCATGGACTCATGGTATCGAATTTTAAAACTGAAAAGTACCTTAGAGAGGATGAAGCTGAATTCCGTGTTCATGGGTTGCAGATCACTGAGAGCAGAGCTTAGGAATATTATCAGGTATTGCTTAGCACTCTTTCAATGGGTAGAAAATGCACCCAAACTAGAACTCATAATTTTTTTAAGTTCTGTGTGTCAAAGAGCAACATTTCCCAACAACTGCCATGGATCACTCATCAATTCATTAAAACAAAGTAACAAAATAAATTCAACAATGAAATAATCAAACAATGGAATTCAGTATTTTTTAATAATTTTATGAACAGAGCTGTTATTATTTGCCTGGAGAAGTCTTAAAATCCATATCAAAAGAGAAAGGAAAACTCAGGCACATTGTCTGAGCGTGAGAAATCCATCTTAGTTTCTCCCCTTCTCCATTCCTAGTCTCTCCTCTCTCACTCCCTTGTCCTTGCCTTCTGGTCTCCCTTTGTTACTCTCATCCTCATTCTCTCTCATCTCCCTCTTTTCACTGCAAACAACCAACACATTCTGTTAAAATTCAGCCAGTACTACACTGAAGTTGTGCTACTCAAAATTCATTTTAGAAAAGTTCTTGACTGAATATGCCATTAATTACCCTAATTAAATAACCCTGTATTGAAATAGTCCCACCTTGTGCAAGTTTGCTAGGCACTAGAGAATCACATGCAAATAATATGGTGCAACTCAGTTATAAACAAAGGAGAGAAGATAATATATATATTTTACCATAAATATCAACATAGAACAAATTATTGAAAAGTGATTCCAAGTACAATATAAGCAAGTTGGGAAGTTAATAGCATTGAGTTATTCAACTTGTATTGCATATATTTTAAGTTTCATGCACTTTTCTTACTATGTGTTGATAATTCAGGCAAAGCTTAAGTTTGTTTTGTTTACTCATTATTTTTTAAAGCCACATAAATGAACTTATTCAAAATACTCAGAATATTTCATTGTCAAGTTGTAGAATATTTATCAACCAAAAGAGGAAGAAAAAACTGTCACTAACTGATGATATACTTTGACAGTTACAGAAATTTAAAAAGAAAAAATCAACAAGCAATGTTTTAGCCCCCAGACACTAGGCCTGGCCTTTCCTTCTGATTTTACCATTCTAAATGTGATAGCTGAATACCCTGAAATCAGAATCTGAATGCATCTTTACTTTGACAGATTGCTGCTGCTGCTAAGTCACCTCAGTTGTGTCCCTCTGTGTGACCCCATAGACAGCCCACTAAGCTCCTCTGTCCCTGGGATTCTCCAGGCAAGAACACTGGAGTGGGTTGCCATTTCCTTCTTCAATGCATGAAAGTGAAAAGTGAAAGTGAAGTCACTCAGTTGTGCCGGACTCTTAGTGACCCCATGGACTGCAGCCTACCAGGCTCCTCCATCCATGGGATTTTCCAGGCAAGAGTACTGGAGTGGGTTGCCATTTGACAGGTTAGACATATGCTAACTCTGACTTCAATTTACCTTCTAACTCACTTACAAGGCTCAAACAATCCTTTCGCCCATTTTACTGACACACTCTTAACAACCCCAAAATGGTTTGTTTTGTTTTTATAGAACTGAACTCCCAGCAAATAATCCAAATGTTTAATCTGGTCTAGCTCAGATGAGATAACATAAAAGTAACCCAAAATTGAAGTACTAAAGAAAATATCTGCAGAAAATAGACTTATCTTAAGCTAATTATAAGCTACTTTTAAAGGAAAAAATTATAAATAAAAATCCATTGTATTGTATGTACTTTAAAGGACACTAAGTTTTGGTTATAATTTTTCTGGTCAAAATATGATTATGCAAAGTAAAGAGTCTTTTAAGATCTTTCTTAAGCAAATTTGCTTTTGCTAAATTTAAAAATATTTTACATGCTACATGTCATGTCCCTATTGATTACAAAGCTAAAGATTATTATTGAAATATCAATACTTTAGTTTTAAATGCCACAATTCACTTGCATTCCACATAGAAATTATTTTTAAAATATCATAAACTGATATTTGGCATGTGTACTTACTTTTCAATACCAAAAAATCTGTTTGAACTTATGATGGGGTATTATAAGCTAAACATAAGAAATAATAGCTTCAAATACAAATCTAGTGCTAACTTAAAGTAAATGAAAACCTCTAATATTTCATTTTAATGTTTTTAGGATTTAAGAGATGCCAGGATTTCTTGCTGTAGTTTCTTTTTACAAGTGTTTTACTTATTTTAACTTAGGCAAGGTGAAATTAGATTATTCTAGGCTGTTTTATTAATTCCATTAATTCGAACATAACTATTTTATATAGAAGACAGATAAAACTGATTCTTATATAAAATAATAAAAGCAAAACATATGTTTTGTAAGATCAAAAGAAAATAAAATAAGACAAAGAATTACTATACTACCATTTTAAAAACTAATTTTCAAGAAAAATATGTATTAATGACACAATAAATTGAGATATATGTGGTACATGGGTCTTAATTATGTCAAAAGTGAAAATATACTCAAAATATATTTTTTAACTGTTGACAATCCCTGTACTGGTGTTTTTTTTAAGAACAAAAGAGAAAGAGAGGAAGAAGAAGAATCGTAGGATTAGAAAAATTCTTAACATTTCTATTAGTATTATATCTGGAGTTATTTGATGTTCTGGAATATTTATACTTAACATTCTAATGAACTGCTTTTTGAAATGCAATGAACAATTTATTTCTTATTGTAAGGAATGCATATCTGAAAACAATAATGATTGCATACACTGAAATTTAAATTATTCACTCTTTATACTACAAAAATAATAGTTCAATATTTAGGCATGCTTTTGACTCATTATTAAAGCCCTTGCTTCAACATTTGATTAAAATTAATTCTGAGTCCAGTAACACTATAATAACATTTAGTGTCAATCATTTAAAAATTGTTCTATGTCATGAGGGAGAAAAGCTATTATCTGGCCTAAGAATTAGTAAAAGTGTCAAGCAAGTAAATAACCTGTCATACAGCTGTTAATACTGATTAATTTCTGAAGCAGCATACCTTTTTCATAAATGAAGGAGAAATGGAGAGGCCAATGAGACTAGCAAACATTCACTAAATATGTAAGGGCAGCCTGATCCTAAAACAAATTTCCCTCATATGAACAAGTTTAAAATATTCATTCTAAAAATGTTTATTTTATACCATTTTACTGTAAGTGGGACATAAATTTATTGCAGAAAATGTATAAAGGTGTAGGTCATCAAAAAAGAAGATTGAGGAAGGAAGAAGAGAGAAACAAAGAAACAGGGGGAAAAATTATCCTATCATTAGAGGTACTGGTTTTTGTTATTTGAAATGAAGAAAGATTAAATAGAAAGATAAATTATAAAGAAAATAATCAGTTTTCAGTTTGGGATTCTACATGATTATCTTTGTCCGTTGATAAAATTTAATCTGTAAAATCGTTTTTAATTTGTAAATAGTATTCTATCATGTGGGGCTTCCCTCAGTGGTAAAGTATCTGCCTGACAATGCAGGAGATGTAGGTAGGATCCCTGGGTTGGGAAGATCCCCTAAAAGAGGAAATGGCAACCCACTCCAGTTTTCTTGCCTAGAGAACCCCATGGACACAGGAACCTGGCGGGCTAGAGTCGATGGGATTGCAAAAGAGTAGGACATGACTTAGGGACTAAACATACATACGTAGATACATACATTCCACATTCTATCACATGGATTGACTTTGAATTCTTCAACTATTATGAGTTGTATTTAAGAACTGTATCTAAATGAGTAAGAAACATCAGCCTAGTACCATGATACAGCTCTCTGAGGGGACACGGTAAACAAGGAGAGGTAAGTAAAATAGTGACAAATTGTCTCTGCAGAGTTCAGTTCAGTTCAGTCACTCAGTCATGTCTGACTCCTTGAGGGCCCATGGACTGCAGCACGCTAGGCTTCCCTGCCCATCACCAACTCCCAGAGCTTGCTCAAACTCATCATCATGAGTCAGTGATGTCATCCAACCTATCATCCTCTATCCAACCATCTCATCCTCTGCAGAGCTGGAGAACCCCAAATGGTGTTTTTAAAATAACTTTTTTAAAATCAGTCTTTGGCTCTAGAATTTAAATGCAAAAATCCTGGCATATCATTACAATATACCTAACAAAAATAAAACCATATCTGAATCCTTGTGTTATAAGCCTTTCTGGAAAATATGAAATATATAAGAAAATAAATAAATAGACAAGAAAGCTCCTATTTGTTTCCGGTACTCAAGATGGTGACTGCTTAACAACATCCACAGATTGCTGTTTGTGCTCTCAGAACTGGACTTGGTCTTGGAACACATTCTGCGGACACTGTTAAATAAAGTATTAAAACTCTCAGCAGCATGCTTTAGAGGAAAGGTTTTGGGTTCTAAACTCAACTATGCAATTCTAATTATAAAAATATACTCTCCTAGTAAAAATATTTTATGTAACATTGGCAATATTCTTGAGAGGTATGAATTATATCATTTAAGTTCTGAGAGAGAATTTTAGAGTCATTTTAAACTTAGGTTATAAATCAAGAAATAACAAGATATGGAAGATATCATTTATTTTACTTAATATCATGCTGTTATAGAGATTCCCTGGTGGCTCAGATGGTAAAGAATCATCCTGCAATGCAGGAAACCCAGGTTCGATCCCTGGGTCGGAAAGACCCTCTGGAGAAGGAAATAACTCCCACTCTAGTATTCTTGCCTGGAAAATCCCATGGACAGAGGAGCCTGGCTGGCTACAGTCCATGGGATCACAAAGAGTCAAACATGACTGAGCAACTGACACTTTCACATACTATTATAAATAAGTGAACAGTGAGAGAAAGAGGAGGGAGGACATGCGAGGGTTGTATTTCATGAATTATAAGAGAAAAACTATTCATGTGCTTTCAGTTCAGTCGCTCAGTCGTGTCCGACTCTTTACGACCCCATGGACCGCAGCACACCAGGCCTCCCTGTCCATCACCAACTCCCAGAGTTCACCCAAACTCATGTCCATTGAGTCGGTGATGCCATCCAACCATCTCATCCTCTGTTGTCCCCTTTTCCTCCTGCCTACAATCTTCCCCAGCATCAGGGTCTTTTCCAGTGAGTCAGCTCTTCCCAACAGGTGGCCAAAGTACTGGAGTTTCAGCTTCAACATCAGTCCTTCCAATGAACACTCAGGACTGATCTCCTTTAGGAAGGACTGGTTGGTTTTCCTTGCAGTCCAAGGGACTCTCAAGAGTCTTCTCCAACAACACCACAGGTCAAAAGCATCAATTCTCAGTGCTCAGCTTTCTTTATAGTCCAACTCTCACATTCATACATAACTAGTGGGAAAACCATAGCCTTGACTAGATGGACCTTTGTTGGCAAAGTAATGTCTCTGCTTTTTAATATGCTATCTAGGTTGGTCATAACTTTCCTTTCAAGGAGTTAGCGTCTTTTAATTTCATGGCTGCAGTCACCATCTGCAGTGATTTTGGAGCCCCCCAAAAATAGTCACTGTTTCGACTGTTTCCCCATCTATTTGCCATGAAGTGATGGAACTGGATGCCATGTGCTTTACAGTGGTAAAATGTCAAGCCAATTTGTAATCAGTACTGTAGATCAATGTCTCATAAACTTTGTTCCAAAAGGTTTCCTTAGAGTTTCCTATGTGTGCGAGTGAGCAGAACTCAGAGCCAGAGGACCAAATCCAACCAGGGCAGGTCAACTTCATCCTGGTTTTCATATTTATTGTGTTTATATGGACTTTTGCTTTAGCAACAATTTCTTAAAGACTTTTAAAACTGCCATTTTTGGCAGTGCATATTACAACTTTACTCCATGACAGTGGTTTCGAGAAAATTTAGAAGTTGTGCCAAAGGTATTTAGATGTCACCATGCTGTCTTTTATGAGTTCCTACACATGCAGATGTTGTACTGTATAAACCCATTCATTCCATTCTTTGTTAACAGACTGAATAGGAAGCTCATGTGAAAGGAAAGGGATGTTCATAAACACTCTTTAAATGGTTAAAGTGTAAATTATCACAAATATCTATTAAGATCACATGAAATGTGTTTAGAGTTTTAAAAAATATTTTCTATTGCTTTTTTAATTTCAATCTAATATTTTAAAGTGATGAGTTATCCTGCTTCTCACCAGAGAATTCTCAATCAAGAGGTAAACTTTATGCTTTGAGAACTATTTCCTTCAGAAGCTATTTAGTATTGGAAATGTATCTCATTAATTTCTCTTCCCCAAATAGCTCCAGCAGCTTGAAAGCATGAACAGAGTTTTTCTAACTCCAGAGTTGGTAGATGAATTTCTTATATTTCTAAATGCTGATTCTCTGACATCTTGAATAAGAGATAAGCCATTTTTTTAAAAAGGCATAGAATAAAGAAATCATATTTGTGTAGTGTCACCTCTGAGAATTTAATTAAAAGCATCATAATTACTTTATTATATGATATTAATAAAAATTTGTTAGATTTCCAGCAAACTTAAGCTTTAAGTAATAATACTTGAATCAACATTTTTATTGTTGTTTATAATTATGAATTTGACTCCTTAGCAATTTTTCATTAGAATATTAACATACTCATAAATTGTATATGGCTATAAACCCCTTTAGCAAATTTTTTATCTATGAATATCTTCAACTTATAATTCTAATATAGTTATAATGTATAACTATGAAGTTCCTTTTCAAGAGGCAAAAAAACAATTACAGGTAAAATCAACAATAATGTTTCCATATTCCTTAGAACCTTGAAGGACTAAGGCTTATTCTGGATATATTAAATGCCCATAAGTCATTATTATACACAGTGTGATTTTTAAAATAACAAGCAATTAAAACTATAGCACTAATCCAGCCCTGTAGAGTAGTATAAGGCCAGTTTGTTCATGCTCTTTCTAAATCAATTTTATCCATTAGCTTCCTGACTGATTCCACTAACTGCAGTCCCACATTTTTGCATGGCTATACATTCCTCTATTGAGAAGAAATATGATTATTTGAACATATTTCACACTGGTCAAAGGATAATCCCTAAATCAAAGTGATTTATATAACAACCAAATGATGAATAAATGGCAGGAGGGAATTAAGAAAGTGAACGAAGAAATTTTAAGAAACAAAGCAAATAAGATCATACTTATTGCAATTATATGTATATAGGAAGCCATCAGCATCTATGGAGGAAAAATTATAGATATATATATATTCCTGTTAGCAAGGGAAATTAAATATCCATGAAAGTGAAGGAACAGATGGTGGGATTAAGTAAACAAATCATAAAATGATTTAAGTATTTAAATACTTGCTTTACACAGCTCTCACTAGGAAATAAAATACGTGCTAAAAAAAAAAGCTCTTTGCTCTACTTCTTCCTCATTCTGTGTGTGTATGTGTGCGGGGGAGAAAAAAAGAGAGAGTGAGAGATGGAGAAGGAGGTGAACAATGAGGGATAGGAGGAAAGAAGGCAAGGAGGAGAGAGGAAATGCTCATCAGAAATGGTAGACACTAAATAAACTGAGGAGTAAAAGAATGAAAGATGCCAAAACTGACAGAACTCTGTCATTATAGAAACAAAATCTGACATCCTAACCCCAATAATTAATAATTATGCCACATATTTTTTCCCACTCAAGGTCATAGCTCAATTTACACAGCCCTTCAGACCCATCTAACTCCTTTCCCTTGCTTATCCTCAAAGTCTTTCTATTATCAAGCTCATCAGATTCAACCTTCTTGCACAGTGCACCTCATTTCAAAATTTTCATTCTTTCCAAAATTCCTTTCTAAAAAAATAGAAAAGTAAAAAAGAAGAAACACACAGAAAAATTTCCCTTCACTGAAGTCGATCTCCCCAAATTACAAGTAGATTTCAATAATCCCCAAGAGAAACAGGCTAATCCTAAAAAGGGCAAGGTGTCTGATGTCAGGAGTTTTTTTCTTTTCCACTCAAAGCTGATTACTTACTCAGAAAACCTCAGCTACCACAGACTAATTTCCTCACCTAGATAGTAGGTAAATAGAACAAGATAATCTGCAAATTACCTTCTGTGATATTATATGTATTGAAAGAATTTGTACATAAGTGTGTATGGAAATAATTGTCTCTTAAGAAATGACATCAAAAAAAAAAAAAAGAAATGACATCAAAATTATTAAAATAAATAATACCTTCTACACAAAGAGAGTATAGAAGATATTATTTGTTGACTCCTTAATGTGTTCTTAGAATTGTAATGGTCAAGTCAGAAGCATGCAGGAATTACAGATCTGCAGTCAACAAAGAAAACAGAAAATGCATACTGAGAAAATCAGAAGCACTACTTATTTGATAGAATATTACAAAGACAGCTGAAGAGTAATTTCTTTCTTCTAATAGTTGTTAATTTATCAGATATTGTGTAAGTGTACCTGTATTTTATCACTTTCACTTCTAACTAGAAAGTGAGAATTTTACCCAAATAAGAAGATAAACATGGTAAGACTATTCTATATATATCCACTGATGTAGGTAGAATTTCCTATTTCCCAAACTGTTCATGTATCTTTCTATCTATACAGTTGTCTTTTTCCACCTTTTTCTATCTGTGCCATCTATCTCTGTATCTATCTGTCCATCAGCACTTCTCCAAAGCCTCCCCAAAAGTCTGGTAGACACACAATGGAAAGACTAGCACCCAATGGGCTTTGATAAATGAATATTAAAGCCTAGGGTCACATGACCATTTCCAACATTGAAAACCGTGGCTCTAAATACATGGAAATGACCAGAAATAGGATTGGTCTGCACATTGGGGAAAAGCTCCACAAAATTACAACAATAAAAAATACCCAGTATGCTTTGGTAGTTTCTTAAAAATAACTATTTCAGATGGGTTAACTGTTTTCATATTACTCCTCAAAAAAGAACATGCATCTTAGACATACACAGCCTTAGAACAAGTAGTCCTCCTCTAATTTAAGGTTATCAGCTTCATAATTTCTGTCTTCACAGGAAGTCTGTGCCAGATCAAAAGAGAAAGAAACAAAAACTTATTTTAACTTAGAAAATTGTGAGTTGATTTACCAATAATGTTAGTATTATACCAATTGTGTTACATGTGAGATAAAAATCACTTTTTCTCTTAATAATAGAATATAGATAAATGTATATATTTAGTTTCATTGGTGATCAGTAGCTGTCTTGAAGCAATACGCACATGCTCGGTACAGATTCTTCTCATCTTTGTGCCCTAGCTTTGGTCTCTTCCGTGTTACTCCTTCCTCTTCCTTGTTACATTATCAGATGTTTGATATTTCCTTGTCTGCCTCTTAGGTGAGGAATGCCAGTATTTATCACTGAAATTAGAGTTCTGCTTTAAAAATACAGATGATATGATACACCAAGAAATATTTCAGGTTTTGGCACTTCTTAAAACATTTTTTAAAAGGACATACAGAAAGGGTGACTGCATAATTGGTGTTAAAATGCATTTTCCAATGTTATACGTCCTCACAAGCTTTCATTTTCATTATTAATTGTGACTTTTAAAACCATGCAAAAGGATATTTCTTTGAATTCTTATTTCGCATTGCCTGCATAATTTCACAATAAACATATACTTCAACAGAGTCTGATCCTTAATACCCTAAAAATAGATTGCTTTAAAATGGCAAATTACATATTACACATTTAACAATAACTAAAACCTCAAAAATTACTCCTTAAGTAAATAGTTTCTAGGTTTAGTTTTTTTTCAGGTTTAGGTCAGGATTTGCCAATATATCTTTGTGATTTAGACCTATGTTTTACATAAATTCTGATTTGTCACAGGTCGATCTGAAATGCCCAAAGCTTTTGCTGTACTTTCCCTATACATTTTGGAAGTGTTTAGGGAGAATCATGTTTCTTC
Source organism: Cervus canadensis (assembly GCF_019320065.1). Classification (NCBI taxonomy): domain Eukaryota; kingdom Metazoa; phylum Chordata; class Mammalia; order Artiodactyla; family Cervidae; genus Cervus; species Cervus canadensis. The sequence continues at coordinate 55,683,583 of NC_057388.1, forward strand.
CATGCCAAAGAATTTGAAAAGACTTTATTTGGAGAATATGTCTTTCCATTTAGTGATTTTAGTATGTTTCCCCAGTGAATAAACTAACTTGCAAAAATTGGCAAGGGATTTTCTTAAGTACAAATAGTTAATCTAGAAAAAGTTTAATTGTATTGCCTGTTCAGAGAAGTGAAAAAGAGATTTTAAATAATCTGTTGTAAATTCTTTAAAGGAAAACAATCAATATGCATGATCTAGGCACAGATTTATACTCTCCTAATTTGATAAGTGTTTCAACCAAATATCATAACAAAATTTTGTTTCTACTCAATTCTCACTTATTTGAATTTTCACTTCTTTGCAGAGCCCAGAATCACTACAAGCTCATTGACCATCTACCATTTCCTCAGTATGCTTTGCTTCCAGATATTTTCTTTGTATCCTTGAATTTATCCATATCCAATGTAATTCCAAAATCAGGTAACGGATAATGTCTTATGCATTTGTATAGCTTCTTATTGAGCCTCCCTTTGCTCCTCAGATGAACTAGATTAAAAAGTCAGTAAGTATCACCCTTTAAGAATCCATAATTTCTGCCACACTTGGCCCTGACAGATTAGACCATTCAGCAGTGAATGTTGTAGGTAACTATGAGCCAAATTCCAAACTGTTGCATGTATTCTCTGGTAGTATTTTGGAAATGACCTCTCAATGATGAAAAAAAACAAAGCACTCTTGGAAGATGAGACTATATATATACATATATATATGTATATATATATATGACATTAAAAGTTAAGAGTTTTATTTGTTTAATAGCCTTCTTAGGATAGATATAATTTGCTTACTGGAAACCAAGCTTTTACAGAAGAAATCCACCTTTCAAAGTTTTCTTCTATTTGTATGTTTTGCTACTAGATAATTCTTTAATAATGATTTCTTAATGATTCTCCAAGGCCCCAAGAAGACTTCATTTATCAAAATACCAAAATCACTAATTAACCCATGCTCAACCTTTGAAAAAAATGTGTAAATTTTGTTGTTTTTTTTTAAATTAATGTTTCAAAGGGGCTTCCCTTGTAGCTTAGTCAGTAAATCTGCCTGCAAGGCAGGAGACCTGGATTCGATTCCTGGGTTGGGAAGATCCCCTGGAGAAGGAAACGGCAACCCACTCCAGTACTCTTGCCTGGAGAATCCCATGGACAGAGGAGCCTGGCGGGCTTTACAGTTCATGGGGTGGCAAGTTGGAAACAACTTAGCGAATAACCACCACTAGGATTTCAGTTTGTCTGATGCCATTAGTTTCCATTCCTCTGAGGATTATAGAACTGCTGCTTTTCCTTGATATGACAGATGCTGTTCTTATTGCACCAACATCACTTTTCTCAGCCATTTACCATATCCTTGCTCTCAGCACCATATCTCTACGCCTAAGTAGTCACTGACTGCTAACACCTGTTATTACTTTGTATAATCAGGAGAGAAGTGCTGCCCATAAGTAGAGCTCCACCGATAACTCATAGGAGTTGGTGTTTGTTCTACATCATTTCTCAGAGCCTTTCAGTGATATTAACTCTATTTACTCACAGAGGCAACTTATTAGATAGAATACTCTTTATTCACCTCCTATACTTTACTGCCACACTTCTTTACTTCTCTACTGGCATTTCCAGGGACTGTGTTCCAAGTAAATTTCTTGCCCTCAAATATGCTTCTCAAGGCTTATGCCTGGAGAAACTCAAATTAAGATCCATATCTTTGAGATGCTTGATTTTCCCCACATTTCTACATCATTGAAATCGGGATGTAACATTGTATGCATCAACTATATTTGGTTTGACTACTTGGTTCACATTAAATTCTTAAATGGCCTTATCTGTGCTACTAGGATTCTTCTCTACCCACCATAGGTGCCCTAGCTATAGAATCTGACCTTTATTTCTTCCAAGAAATTAAAACTTGAGTAAAGGACCCAGAGATTGACCTGGCTGATGCACATTAAAGGTTGTATCCTAGAAGAATGAAGAACTCCTTTATTGAGGCCCCAGAGCTCAAAGGCTTCTTTACTAAGGCTTGCTGCCTCTTCTTCAGTACGATGAGGTGGTCTCAAAACATTTCAATAAATTCCCCTCCAAGTACTGTTTTATGTTTCATGAAATGCCTTGCTCATCATTTTCTTTACTGCCTCCCCCCCAAAAAAGAATGTTTAATGCTCAAAAGCCACAAGTTATTAGTAAAAAACTCCAAATCCATTCATCTCTCCTACATCTAGAGTTCTACTCTTTTTCATTTTTATTTTGTTCTTAAGACACAAGTCAATAATTATAGCCACCTGGAATCCATCTTGGAAATAAGGTACTCATTTTAGAAATCCTATAGTCATCAAAGAGTGAAAATACAGTTTAAATCTGTGAAACACTAACTATCAGCTAGGAAACAGAAGATTCATTTTAAAAGCTTTCTCTCTGAGTGCTATTCTGTGATGGCCACCATGCTGAGTAAATGTGACAGAGATGAATGATCCATGTGCTTCATTCTACTCTTGTTCTGCAAAATTTTTTTTTTTTTTTGGTTTCTGAGTATTTACTTACAATGTGCAAGCTAAATCTTCTCCTTTAAAGGTAACAGGCAGACTAAACTATAAAGTTTTAGCTCCAATTCTAAATTCCTGGGTGAAGAACTGTAACAGGCCAGCTTGGTTCAAGTGTTTATTCCTCCAGCACCCAATTAAGGCTAAGGCAGAAGAGTAACATTTTACAAAACAGTTGCTGAGACCTCATCACTGTTGTGAAGAGGAAGCTGGGAGTCCGTCCATAGGATGTGGGACTAGGAAGAACTTCCAAGAGGGGTCTGTTCCTTGTACACAGGCTGTTCATACATCCTAGGTTTCCTGAGACATTCTTGATTTGAGTTTGTGTTTCAGGTATAATTACTAACACTGCCATCTTTTGCTCTCAGAAGAGAGCTTTCCATTGGATGATATATGTCACCCTGGTTATAGAGATCATTGAAGGTAACCCTATCCTTTTCCTTGAGATGACAAATGTGACCTGGAATGTTGAAGGGACTTTTTCAAGTTCATTCAGTTAGTAGTATATTTATCAGTAAAATTCAGGTGGGTAGTATACCATTTTATTTATTAGTTTATATTGTTGAATCCATTCTTTCATCATTCCACCTTGTGATTGACAGCATGCTGTCATGATATGGTTAAAATTCAGCCAATTGAGTAGTCAAGGAACAGAGCAGCCCCAGCTCCATTCAGTAACATCAGGATCATAATTAGCATACTAAACAATGAGCCAGGTAAAGATAAGAGGACTCTGTCCTGCAGAACTTTTCTTGGGATATAAAATGCTATTATAAAATAGAGTATAATTCCAAGTCACTTTTTTTGTTTCCTTAATATTTGCTGAATGAAACCTAGCCTTGAATATATCATTAAATATTTGTACTCTTCTTAAGAAAACATTCAGCCTAAAAATTTAAATTGTAACTAAGGGTAGTCTCCCTTCCAACCAGCTAATTAAGCCAGAGAATAGTATCTGAAAATGACTCTTCTCTTAAAACAGACATCTTATCAATCCAAAAAACATAAGAAATTTAGCTTTTCAGAGAAAAAAAACCCCACTTCTGAGGAAATGACCTGCTTCTGAGTTTAGTGTTAAGAAAATTTGTAAAGCAGAAAAATGTGGTCACATTTCAATATGCTAAAACCACCACTTCTCTATATCCTTACTGATACCATTTTACCAACCTATCCTCTGGTCTCTGAGTCTTTTTATTTTGTCATTATATTTTACTTTGAATTTTTTCTCTGGTAATGAATTTTTATATTTTTCTAAAGAATAGATGATTCCCAAGATCCCTGTTCTATAAGTCTTATCTACAAAGCCGACACAGTTGGAACTCCAGAAATTAAATTTTAAGTATAAGCAAAATACAGTATTATTTGGGATAGGAGAGACTTAGAACTCCTCTAACCATGCCAGGTGTGTGGCCCTCTAATCCATTCACTTGTACCTATTAGAAAACTGGTTCTGCCTTCCAGCTCAAGTTCTGGGTATAATTAGCAAAGCAGAATGAATGCTCCTTTCAAAGTATTCCAAATTGGAAAATTAACTTCACAGATTTCCAGTTGCAAAAGCACCCCAAAATCATGGCAAAATGATCAATAGCTACTATCTATTTCAATGCCAGGAGCTGAGAAAAAAATCACAGGCAAAGATGGAATTTAGATGAGTTGCCTAAGGGAAAGCTTTAGATTTTTGCATACTGATAGGTGATTTTCAGAGGAAGCTAAATTATGACTTTTCCCAATCAACTCATCCTTAAAAACGTCAACAGCAGCATGATGCTTTGGATGCTTTGAACATGCTCACTCAAACATACGCCAGCTGAAACTGTGAACAGAATGAGCTGGCGAGCAAGAACTTCAAATAAGGGAAATTTCTCATACCTCTTACATGACATTAAAAATAAGAAAAGTAAAAGACATGTTAAGACTTTAGTCTCATTTCTGGTTATTAATTGCTACAGCAGTAATTCAAACACATTTTGATTTCTTACAGTTAACTATGCTTGCGTGTTTTGGTGCATTTTGAATAGGAGAATGTGCTAAAGAATCAGCGAAATACCTTACTGAAATTTACATGACTGTCAGATTTCAGGGCTTATTTTTTAACTTGTTGGAGTTTTTGAACAAGATAATGCATCTATCTATAACCATAACCTACCTATTTTATGGGAAGATTATAAGAAATTACTTGATGTTACCAATATACCCTTTAGGAATCTTAAGAAAAATAAGTACAAGATGTCAAGATAATTTGCAGAGCAGGAATAGAGACGCAGACATAGAGAAGGGACTTGTGGACACAGCCAGGTAAAGAGAAGGTAGGGAGAACTGAGACAGTAGCACTGACATATACACACTCCCACGTGTAAAATATGTAGCTAGTGAGAAGCTGCTATATCACACAGGGAGCTTAGCTTGGTGCTCTGTGATGACCAAGAGGAGTAGGATACGGTGCAGAAGGGAGGCTAAAGAGGGAGAAAATATATATATACTTATGGCTGATTTATGTTGTTGTATGGAAGAAACCAACATAACACTGTAAAGCAATTATCCTCCAATTAAAAATAAATTTAAAGAAAGATGGCAGCATATATTTTTAGAGGGTGTTAAAATGTAGAAAATGCACATAAGTAGTAGCTTCAGAGGTAACTAAATTAAGCATCCATGAATCAGTCTGGAATTTTCAGTTGTACAATTCAGAAGAATGCTATCAGTAACGAAATTGAAAGCTACATTGGGACTTCTAATTTAGTTTACTTTTTTATCACCTATACATTTAGTGGACATAAATACATATTTATTTCAAATTAATTTGTCAAATTATAATCAAAAATATTAAGATTTTGTTTTCTTCCACCTTCCAAGCTCATTTTCAACTCAAGTTATCATTACTCACTATTTTGAGCTTAAAATTACAAAAATAAATAAAGACTGCCAGAGAGTGGATACATAGGTGATTTCCTTTAATTTCTCTCTTCTTAAATCTTGTTGAAAGCATAATCTATAAGGGTACTTTCTCCATAACTGAAATATTTGAATCACTTTTCAAAGTCATCAGTTTTTAAAAAGAACCAGTCATTTGGTATTATTTCTACAGTCACGTCCATCTGGAAACAAACAAAAACTATGGTTCTGCTATGCAGAGCATTACTAAAATACCTAGTTAATATGTTAAAGAGTTCTGCAATAGCTCTAATCAATAAATACTAAGATTTGCATCTAACTTATCAATTGTTCATATATAGTCTGATTTGTAAACTCTGTTTCTTTCAGTTTATTTTATATAAGAAAATTCTATTATACTAGAAAATTCTTATTGATATTATTCCATAATAGTTTGTATCTTCTCCCAGCAAGTTCTGCTTAAGGCAGATGCTGCATCTCAGAATTGTTCAACATTCAGCATTCCTAGTCCTCAAGTAATTGAGGTATCTTATTATCTTAGTTATTTCCCCCCAGTTTTCCTTACTATACCTCAATTTAAACTCAATGGCTTAACTTTGGTCTTTTTCTTTTCCTTTTTTTAAAAATTTCATATTTATAAGCCTTCTCTCCTTTATTCAAAGTATCTAGATTTGGGGAAGTATTGAAAGAATAGAAGGACAACATAGTCTTGCTCATTGTGGAGGAAATATACCATACTTTTCTTCTCTATGTGAAAAGAAATGTATTAACCCAGTAGAAACATATGCATAAGAAAATTATTAGCAAAATTAGAACCTTTTGTCTGCTACCTCATTTATCAAAATTATTTGCTAAATTACAAAGCTTCTTACATATTTGTTTCACACTATAAGGCTCTTTGACTATCACTATTGTTGTTCAGGCACTCAGTCATGTCCGACTACTTGCGATCCCATGGACTGCAGCACGCCAGGCTTCCCAGTCCTTCACCATCTACCAGGGCTTTCCCAACCTCATGTCCATTGAGTCAGTGATGCCATTCAACCATCTCATCCTCTGTCATCCCCTTCTCCTCCTGCCTTCAATTTTTCCCAGCATCAGGGCCTTTCCAGTGAGTCAGTTCTTCGCATCAGGTTGCCAAAGTATCTGAGCTTCAGCTTCAGCATCAGTCCTTCCAATGAATATTCTGGATTCATTTCCTTTAGCACTGACTGGTTTGATCTCCCTATAGCCCAAGGGACCCTCAGAGTCTTCTCCAACACCACAGTTCAAAAGCATCAATTCTTCAGTGCTCAGTCTTCTTTATGGTCCAACTCTCACATCTGTACATGACTATTGTAAAAATCATAGCTTTGACTAGACGGGCCTTTCTTAGCAAAGTAATGGCTCTGCTTTTTAATATGCTGTCTAGGCTTGTCTCAGTTTTTCTTCCAAGGAGCAAGTGTCTTTTAATTTCATGGGTGCAGTCACCATCTGCAATGATTTTGGAGCCCACAAAAATAAAGACTGTCACTGTTTCCATTGTTTCCCCATTTACTTGCCATGAAGTGATGGGACCAGATGTCATGATCTTAGTTTTTTGAGTTTTAAGCCAGTTTCTTTACTCTCCTCTTTCACCTTCATCAAGAGACTCTTTAGTTCCTCTTCACTTTCTGCCATAAGGGTGGTATCATCTACATATCTGAAGTTATTAATATTTCTCCCTGAAATATTGATTCCAGCTTGTGCTTCTGCCAACCTGGTATTTCACATGATGTACTCTGTATTCAAGTTAAATAATTATTGCAGTGTGACAATATACAACCTTGACATACCCCTTTCCCAATTTTCAACCAGTCCATTGTTCCACATTCAGTTCTAACTGTCGCTTCCTGACCTGCATACAGGTTTCACAGGAGGCAGGTAAGCTGGTCTGGTTTTCCCATCTCTTTAAGAATTTTCCACAGTTTGTTGTGATCAATGCAGTCAAAGGCTTTAGCTTAGTCAATGAAGCAGATGTTTTACTAGAATTCTCTTGCTTTTTCTATGATTCAGTGGATGTTAACAATTTGATCTCTGGCTCCTTTGCTTTTTCTAAATCCAGCTCGAACATCTGGAAGTTCTCAGTTCACGTACTGTTAAAGCCTAGCTTGGAGAATTTTGAGCATTACTTTGCTAGCATGTGAAATGAGTGCAATTGTGTGGTAGTTTGAACATTTTTGGCCACTGCTGACTTTTCCAAATTTGTGGCATATTGAGTGCAGCACTTTCATAGCATCATCTTTTAGGATTTGAAATAACTAATCAAGGATGCCATCACCACCACTAGCTTTGTTCATAGTGATGCTTCCTAAGGCCCACTTGACACCACACTCCAAGATGTCTGGTTCTAGGTGAGTGATCTCCCCATAGTCACTTAGATTGCTACTTTCTTTAAAGATTAAACATAATCTTAGCATACAATTCAGCAATGGTGCTCATAGGTATTTATTCAATAAATTAAAAAAAATAATGTTCACACAAACTTACAAATTTATAGGAGCTTTTAGTTTTTGGTGATTATAGTAAAACTATTATAAGCATTCAAACGCAGCCTGTAGTGGTGGGGAAAAGGCAAGAAAACAGATTCTTCTATAGAGCCTCCATGAAAAAATGCAGCAGGCTTGCGACACTTTGATTTTAGCCCAGTAAAATTATGTCATGTTTCTGACTTATACCAAACTAACATCAGCTATTAACAGTAGGGGAAATGATATGGGTATACAGGCATTCTTTGTGTTAACAGCTCTAAAAAATTCAGATGTCTGTTCACGAATGCACATATATTGCCTTCTGTCAATGAAAAACTGAACTGGTCTGTATTTCTAGTCATCTCAGGGACGCTTGAATCCTTTATAAACTGATTCATCTTGAAAAGCTAAGCCTAGAGATTTTATATTCTTCATTTTCTATTTGTAAAGCATATTGTGAGAATAATAATGACAACCTCACCAAAGGCCATCAAAGGTCATGACATATTTTACCATATGATAAACCTCCTTTTTAACAAATCTGTTATACAGACTCAATAGGTGTTTTTGCTATTTTACTGATAAAAAAAAGTAAAGTTCACAAATCTAAGAATCTGTGAAGTTGCCTCAGTGATTTGAGATAGGAGGTTTCTCAGAACAGCTAAAATTTCCCATTTTATAGATAGGTATTGTATATAATAACATTTAGTAAGAGTATATTCTCATGACAAAAAAAAATACTTGTTCTACATTGTAAAACCTTTTAGTATGAAAATTACTGAAAAATATTGATGAAAGAAGGGAAAGATGCAATACTGTCAACAAACAAAAATGACAAATCAACTGAATAAAACAGCAAATATATAAATTAACCTCTTCCACAGATCTGAGGAATAAGAAAGCTAAGGGTGAGTGCCAGGCAATTTTTCATAATCCTAGAAAATAGAATAAGACACAATACATTCCCTCAGGGAAATATTTAAAACAGAATTATTTGGTAGTATGCCAATACTAAGACTAAATTCAGGTTTCAATTGCACTTACCAAGTATGATGTAACCTACTTAGTTTGGTTAATCTGAAGTGAACTTGCAAATCCTTTGGATAAAGACCATTAAAATGAGAAACAATGATTTATAAACTTTCCCAGATATTGTTCAATGCTGGAGGGAAGTGTTAAATCTCTCTTTTCAGTGTCTGCAAAGCACTGGTGTCTTTACATTAAAGTAAGTAGGCTATGTTGGAGACATTATACATTCAGCTTCAGAGCTGAGTCCCTATAAAAATTAAGGGTTTGCCTATAGGGTTTAACTCAACAAGGTTTTCCTCTCACCTCCTCAGGAAAAAATGTTTTAACTTTTAAATAACTCTCACTAGAAAAACAAAGTGATAAACATGAAAACAGTTTCTTTCTCTTTTTAACTTTTTCACTTAGATCATGCTACAGGGAGGCTGTATTTAAATATTCAAACAGGTGTTTTCCATATATCTCTTACCTCAATATCTCTAGGAAGAGGTAAATCTCTGTTTGTACAGGTATGTATAATCATTAAGTCATTGCTGAAGCACTAGACAAACCGTGTGCTTCTTTTAGGCTTCCCAGCTGGTGCTAATGGTAAAGAACCCATCTGCTAATGTGGGAGACATAAGAGATGTGAGTTAGATCCCTGGGTAAATAGATAATCTGGAGGAGGGCATGGCAACCCACTCCAGTTCTCTTGCCTGAAGAATCCCACGGACAGAGGAGCCTGGCAGGCTACAGTCCATAGAGTTGCAAATAGTTAAAAGCATCTGAAGCAACTTAGCACACACACATGCTTCTTTTAAAGCAGCAGATTTATCTGAGAATTTGTACATATATATTTCATGATTGAGCCAAGAGATCCAAAATAAACTTTTGTTTCATAGGCAGTATGTATCTACATTTCAAATTACACACACAATCTGTCAAACCACAAACATTTTACTTTGAGAGATACCATTAAGTAGCAAGTCATTTGGCTTCATTACTGATGGTGTTGTTTTTGATTAGTTTCCTTTGGTCAACTCCCTATTTATAACTGTATTTACTGTATTTACTTTGTATTTACTTTAGACATATTTATGAAAGCTGTCTTAGACTCTTTGCCCTCTGATCCCTTTATTTTTCATTTCTGAATCTGTTTCTATTAACTAAATTTTGTCCTGATTATGAGTCATATTTTCCTGCTTATTTGCTTGCCTAGTAATTTTTTCTAGGTTGCAAGACATTAGTAAATGTTATGTTATTGTATGTCTCTATTTTGTTGTCTCCTGTGGAGTATTCAGCTCTGATCTAGGAGAAAATTCACATAATGGTGGTCGCACAGTCTGGCAACATTGAGGCTGGATTAATTCATTGCAATAATATAAAGAATCCTAAAGTAATACAAAGAATCCTAAATCCTAACATAAAGAATCCTCACTTAAATGAGACATGTATTCCTCAACTCACTAAGATGCTAACACACTCCCGGAGGCATTTAAGTTTATGAATCTTGATCTATAAATCCATGAAATTATCTGGCAGAATTCCATCCCCAAAACTTCCCATTTACTCCTCTCTGCAGTCCCCACCAGAGGAGGCAATGGCAACCCACTCCAGTACTCTTGCCTGGAAAATCTCATGGACAGAGGAGCCCGGTAGGCTGCAGTCGACGGGTCGTGAAGAGTCGGACACCACTGAGAGACTTCACTTTCACTTTTCACTTTCATGCACTGCAGAAGGAAATAGCAACCCTCTCCAGTGTTCTTGCCTGGAGAATCCCAGGGACAGGGGAGCCTGGTGGGCTGCCATCTATGGGGTCGCACAGAGTCGGACACGACTGAAGCGACTTAGCAGCAGCAGCAGTCCCCACCCTTACTAGATCTATAGCCATAGAATCTACAGTATCCTGAATTTCTGTCTGCTCACAAACATAATTGTTAATGCTGACTGGTCTGGAGGATATTATTTGTAATCCTAGAGGGGATATAATAGGAATAAAGAAAGAAATCTCAAAGAGAAAATCACTCCTGGAAACCTTTCATTCAAAGCTCTCAGCAGCTTTTTCTTTCCTTTTATTTAGAAATCACTGCCAGTGTCAGTAAAAAAAAAAAAAAAAATATATATATATATATATGTATATTAGCAGCTGCAGGCCTGCTTTTCTTTTCCTATAAATGACAGTGAGAGGAAATTCCCAGTTGAGTTGGATTATTCAAATTAGCCATAACACAAAATCCTTCACAATGAGCTCAGGAATTTATTATATGATTTTATGCTGCAACTGATGTATCATATTTTTAATTAAATTTTGGTTAGATAATGCTAAATTTTCTGAGGACTTCTACACATCAGCTAGCTTAACCTTTTGAACAGGAGTAAAAAAGGAAAGGTGATATAAAACTAAAAATATCTTCTGAGTAAACCATCAGAGTACTTACATAAAACTCATCAAGAATAGGTAAAACCCAATGTTTTAGAAAATGTTTCTTCTATTTTTATGCCCAGGAAACAAAGATATTTACAGGACAGTAGATGAATGCAATTGAGGTGAGATAATATCCATTTCCCTTCCAGAAAAGAAAGAAATCACCCTCCTGTGCATTGCTTACAGTTTTAGGGAAAACAGGTGAGCAGGAAGAGCATCACTCCTTTCTTTCTTTCTTGAATGGATATAAGTGACCTTATTTTTTCCAAGACTTTTTTTGCTCAAAAATAATTCTTTAACCTGGTCTCAACAAACTGCCATAAAAAACCTTTCAACATTATGAAAATATCCCTGAGAAGTACAGTGTTGATGGTTGTTGTCCAGTTGCTTAGTCATGTCTGACTTTCTGTGACCTCATGAAGCCCTGCACGCCAGGCTTCCCTGTCCTTCACCATTTCCGGAGCTTGCTCAAACTCCGGTCCTTTGAGTTGGTGATGCCAATCAACTATCTCATCCTGTGTTATCCCTTTCTCCTCCTGCCTTCAGTCTTTCCCGGCATCAGGGTCTTTTCTAAAGAGTCAACTATTCTCATCAGGTGGCCAAAGTATTGAGTTTCAGCTTCAACATCAGTCCTTCCAATGAATATTCAGGACTGATTTCCTTGAGGATTGACTGGCTGAAACTCCTTGCAGCCCAAGGGACTCTCAGGAGCCTTCTCCAACACCACAGTTCAAAAGGTTCAATTTTTCAGCACTCAGCTTTCATTTTTTTTTTTTTTTTGTTGTCTTTATTATGACAGAAAGTACTATGATAACATTGTCAGCTTTCTTTTTTTTTTTTCTTTTTTTTTTTTCAGGTTTCTGTTTCTTTCACACCCATACATGACTAATGGAAAAATCATAGCTTTGACTAGATGGACATTTGTTGGCAAAGTAATGTCTCTCCTTTCAAATATGCTGTCTAGGTTGGTCATAACTTTTCCTCTAAGGAGCAAATGTCTTTTAATTTCATGGCTGCAGTTACCATCTGCAGTGATTTTGGAGACCACAAAAATAAACACTATCACTGTTTCCATTGTTTCCCCATCTATGTGCCATGAGTGATGGGATCAGATGCCATGATCTTACTTTTCTGAATGTTGAGTTTAAAGCCACCTTTTTTCACTCTCCTCTTTAACTTTCCAGAGGCTCTTTATTTCTTCTTCACTTTCTGCCATAAGGGTGGTGTCATCTGCATATCCGAGGTTATTGATATTTCTCCCAGTAGTCTTGATTCCAGCTTGTGCTTCTTCCAGCCCAGTATTTCTCATGATGTACTCTGCATATAAGTTAAATAAGCAGGGTGACAATATACAGCATTGACATACTCCTTTCCCTATTTGGAACCAGTCTGTTGTTCCATGTCCAGTTCTAACTATTGCTTCTTGACCTGCATACAGGTTTCTCAGGAGGTGGGTCAGGTGGTCTGGTATTCCCATCTCTTTCAGAATTTTCCACAGTTTCTTGTGATTCACACAGTCAAAGGCTTTGGCATAGTCAATAAAGCAGAAATAGATGTTTTCTGGAACTCTCTTGCTTTTTCTATAATCCAGTGGATGTTGGCAATTTGATCTCTGGTTCCTCTGCCTTTTCTAAATCCAGCTTGAACATCTGGAAGTTCATGGTTTGCATACTGTTGAAACCTGGCTTAGAGAATTTTGAGCATTACTTTACCAGCATGTGAGATGAGTGCAATTGTGCAGTAGTCTGGGCATTCTTTGGCACTGCCTTTCTTTGGGATTGGAATGAAAACTGATAATTTTCAGTCCTGTGGCCACAGCTGAGTTTTCCAAATTTGCTGACATATGAAGTTCAGCACATTCACAGCCTCATCTTTTAAGACTTGAAATAGCTCAACTGGAATTCCATTACTTCCACTAGCTTTGTTCATAGTGATGCTTCCTAAAGCCCACTTGACTTCGCATTCCATGATATCTGGCTCTAGGTGAGTGATCATACCACTGATTATCTGGGTCATGAATATCTTTTTTGTATACTTCTGTGCAATCACGTATTGCTGAAGCCTGGCTTCGAGAATTTTGAGCGTTACCTTACTAGCATGTGAGATGAGTACAATTGTGTGGTAGTTTGAGCATTCTTTGGCATTGCCTTTCTTTGGGCTTAGAATGAAAACTAACCTTTTCCAGTCCTGTGGCCACTGCTGAGTTTTCCAAATTTCTGACATATTGACTGCAGCATTTTCATAGCATCATCTTTTAGGATTTGAAATAGCTCAACTGGAATTTCATCACCTCCAGTGGATATGTTCATAGTGATGCTTCCTAAGGCCCACTTGAGTAAACATTCTAGGATGTCTGTCTCTAGGTGAGTGTGAGTGATCACACCATCATGATTATCTGGATCGTGAAGATCTCTTTTGTACAGTTCTTCTGTGTATTCTTGCCACCTCTTCTTAATATCTTCTGCTTCTGTTAGGTCCATACTATTTCTGTCCTTTATTGAGCCCATCTTTGCATGAAATGTTCCCTCAGTATCTCTAATTTTCTTGAAGAGATCTCTAGTCTTTCCCATTCTATTGTTTTGCTCTATTTCTCTGCATTGATCACTGAGGAAGGCTTTCTTATATCTCCTTGCTATTCTTTAGAACTCTGCATTCAAATGGGTATATATTTCCTTTTCTCATTTGCTTTTTGCTTCTCTTCTTTTCACACCTATTTGTAAAGCCTCCTCAGACAGCCATTTTGCTTTTTTGCATTTCTTTTGTTGGGGATGGTCTTGATTCGTGTCTCCTGTAAAATGTCATGTACCTCCATCCATAGTTCTTCAGGGACTCTGTCTATCAGATCTAGTCCCTTAAATCTATTTCTCACTTCCACTGTATATTCATAAGGGATTTGATGTAGGTCATACCTGAATGGTGTAGTGGTTTTTTCCACTTTCTTCAATTTCAGTCTGAATTTGGCAATAAGGAGTTCATGATCTGAGCCACAGTCAGCTCCCGGTCTTGTTTTTGCTGTCTGTATAGAGCTTCTCCATCTTTGACTGCAAAGAACATAATCAATCTGATTTCGATGTGTGGAATCTTCTCTTGTGTTGTTGGAAAAAGATGTTTGCTATGACCAGATGTTTAAGCTGGTATTAGAAAAAGCACAGGAACCAGATATCAAATTGCCAATATCTGCTAGATCATCGAAAAAGCAAGAGAGTTCCAGAAAAACATCTATTTCTGCTTTATTGACTATGCCAAAGCCTTTGACTGTGTGGATCACAGTAAACTGTGGGAAATTCTGAAAGAGATGGGAATACCAGACCACCTGACTCACCTCCTGAGAAATCTGTATGCAGGTCAGGAAGCAACAGTTAGAACTGGACATGGAACAACAGACTGGATCCAAATAGGAGGAGTACGTCAAGGCTGTGTATTGTCACCCTGCTTATTTAACTTATATGCAGAGTACATCATGAGAAACGCTGGGCTGGAAGAAGCACAAGCTGGAATCAAGATTGCCAGGAGAAATATCAATAACCTCAGAAATGCAGATGACACCACCCTTATGGCAAAAAGCAAAGAAGAACTAAAGAGCCTCCTGATGAAAGTGAAAGAGGAAAGTGAAAAAGTTGGCTTAAAGCTCAACATTCAGAAAAATAAGATCACGGCATCTGGTCTCATCACTCCACGGCAAATAGATGTGGAAACAGTGGAAACAGGGACTGACTTTATTTTTTTGGGCTCCAAAATCACTGCAGATAGTGATTGCCACCATGAAATTAAAAGACGCTTACTCCTTGGAAGGAAAGTTATGACCAACCTAGATAGAATATTAAAAAGCAGAGACATTACATTGCCAACAAAGGTTCATCTAGTCAAAGCTATGGTTTTTCCAGTGGTCATGTATGGATGTGAGAGTTGGGCTATGAAGAAAGCTGAGCGCCAAAGAATTGATGCTTTTGAACTGTGGTGTTGGAGAAGACTCTTGAGAGTCCCTTGGACTGCAAGGAGATCCAACCAGTCCATCCTGAAGGAGATCAGTCCTGGGTGTTCATTGGAAGGACTGATGCTAAAGCTGAAACTCCAATGCTTTGGCCACTTCATGCGAAGAGTTGACTTATTGGAAAAGACCCTGATGCTGGGAGGGATTGGGGGCAGGAGGAGAAAGGAACAACCGAGGATGAGATGGCTGGATGGCATCACCGACTCCATGGACTTGCGTTTGAGTAAACTCCGGGAGTTGGTGATGGACAGGGAGGCCTGGTGTGCATGGAGTTGCCAAGTGTTGGACACGACTGAGCAACTGAACTGAACTGAGCTGAAACTCTCCAAAGTAAGGCTATATTCCCTGTGTGTATGAAACTGAGTATTTAATAAGTAAGAGCTATTCTTACTAATACTACTCTTCTTGTTTGGCAACTCTGATCACTAAGAGTTGGTATATGCTGTTTTTTTTAATAATTTTATTTTATTTTTTTGTCTGTGCTATGTCATTGTTACTATGAGGCTTTTCTCTAGTTGCAGTGAACAGGGGCTAGTCTTTAGTTGCACTGCACAGGCTTCTCATTGTGGTCATTTCTCTTCTTGCAGAGCACCGGCTCTAGAGTGTGCAGGCCTCAGTAGTTGCAGCATTTGGGTTCAGTAGTTGTGGCTCCTGGGCTCTGGAGCACAGACTCAATAGTTCTAGTGCCTGGGCTTAGTTGTTCTGTGGCATATGGGATCTTCCTGGATCAGGGATCAAACCTTTGTCTCCTGCATTGGCAGGCAGATTCTTTACCACTGAGTCACCAGGAAAGCCTGGTATATACTGTTTTAAACAATAATAATAGTATTTGGTTTACAGATTAGTCTTTCGTGAATTTTATCATTTCTTGGAACACAAAAACATAAAGAAGAATATAGAAAAATAATGATTTATAGCTCCATCTTTAAATAAATTAAACTGCAATTTTACTATCCCAACCCCACTTATCGTTACTACAAAATATGGCCACATTTCTATTGAATACCAAATTGTAACGCTCTTTCAGCTGTCTCTGCCCATATTGAGATTCAATCATTCTCTTTAGATATATGGGAGTGATGATCTGAAAGATTCACAAATAATGTGATTGAGCTATAGGGAGGAGGGGTGAAAATGAATAACTTTCCAGGGACAATCCTAAATTACATAAAATTCATAGAAGAGAATATTTTTGATACACTATTCCCTTGGGGGGGAAAAAGTGACAAAAGAGGGCTTTTTAATCCTTCTTTCTAGTTCTCTGTGTGAAATCTATATAAAAAAAAAACTACAAATCTTTATTCAAGGATATAACACTTTGAGAGAATAAGTGGGCTGATATATCATGTTATTCAAATGCAACTGTATATATAAAAACGTTAATTCTCTCTCATATTATGCCATAATTCAATGCAATTCAAATGGACTTCTTTGGGAATCACTAAAAAAGTGATTTGAAAAAAATCAATAGGTGACTATATCAAAGATAATTCAGAAAGAATAGACTAATGTGAGGAATCTAGTTATTGAAAAATTGAAAAAAATCTCAGTACATTATAAAGACATAATAAGTCATATAGGATAGCTGTTCCTGGACAAGCAACTACATGAACAATACGGATTGGAAAAGATTGCCCAGAAAGAGATGCAATTGTGTGTTAGAATTTATTACAGTAATACAGACATCACAAATAGAATGAGGAATATTTTTGTAAGCAGATCTGAAACAACTAGCTTGCAATTTTAAGAAAGTCAATTGATGTTTTATTTCATACATCAAATTCAATTTAAGATGAATCACTCTTTTGATATTTGAAAGATTCAGTTAGGGAAAATGTGGAGGAAGGACTGGGCAAAACTATAGAAAACCACAAGTTGGGAGACTCATAAGCAGACTAAATGAGACATGACAAATGAGAAATAAGGGGTAAAAAAGATGAGTTAAAATCCAGAAAAACAGAACTTAGTGGTGAAAGATACATGAAATATGCAGTTTGCAGACTTTAGAATGTAAATGAATAATGGTTCTTTTAATTGACAGAGGTCAGAAATGAAGAACATTTTTGAAGAAATGCATATGAAACAAAGCCTTTGAGTTCAGCATGTGATGTGTATAACACCTAGGACTGGAGTTGAAAATAAAAGTCCATAATTAACATAATATTGAGTTGGTCAGAAAGTTCATTTGGGTTTTGTATAGCTTATGGAAAAACATGAATGAAATTTTTGGCCAACCCAATATGTCTGTAATGGAAATGTGGACTTAGTAGCAGTCTGGTTCCACAGAGAATCTGAAGACAGAGGTGGCTAAAATGACTCAGGAAGAGGATGTAAATGACAGAAAGCCAAACATAAAAATCTCACAGTGGTGGCACAATTACAAGCAAAGTATTCTCTCCCAGAAAACAGAATTGCAATAAGGAGCATAATGTCAACAATATGAAATATAGCTGAGAAATCTTAGAAGACATCAAATGAACTGAATTCTCTAAATTGGGCAATTAAGAGGGTTTTGGAGATCCTGGCCAAAAGACGACAGAGGTAGAGACGATGTTGTATGTAGTTTGGGTAGGAGTGACAAGAGAGGAGAAAACAGATGAAAATGTAATGGAGGAAAAGTTATGTGAAATCATATTTTGCTTAGGAAAAGAAGAAAAACCAGACTCTCTGAGATTCATATTTGTGCCTCTAGGCATTGATTAGTACATAGACATAGAAAATATTTTGCAAGTTTATATTTTTAAAAAACTGGTAATTTTTATTTTGACAATCACTATTTTACAACATACTTAGATCAAATATTTAAGCCAAATATCAACTGCAGCTCCATTTCAATGTTGAAATAAAAAGCACAATTTTAAGATTTTCTCATGTGATTATCAGCTATCATGGGTCACTATATATTTAAATGGAATTAAATTGAGCCCTTTAACTCATGAAATGATCAAATTTTACTTCATAATTCAAAGATCCTTAATTCTGGTTTTTTTTTTAGAGAAAATATCAGTGAATAGTCTGATCCTACATCTCCTTGTTACCTGAAAGTCAGTGTTGCTACCATCTATCTATGGATTCTGACATCACAGTGTTTCATTGTTTTATAGTTTGCTGATTTTCCCTAAGAAACAAATTCTAGAACACTAAATTTTCATTTCTTTTTTCCTTAAGGTGACATGAACTGTCTTTGAAGTGTCTCCATGCAAATGCATTAAACAGATATAAATCACACATGAGAGATACCAGTCAAAAAATGGATCAGGAAAAATAATGAATTTCTTGTTTCCTTAATATAAAATACTGGTGGTGAGCCAAAGATCCTACAATCTAGACTTGTTGTTTAAAAAGTAAAGAGAATCCCTATTGATCAGGTGGGACAATGGAACTGTCATGGAATATCATTTGATGAGATGTCACTAGAAAATATCTACTGAGATATGAAGAACTGCAATGCTGTGAATTTATTTGCCTTAATAAAGAAGAACCTTTGAAGATTTGCAAGCATGTAGATATTTTTCTGATTTGAAAAAAAAAGATTTAGTTAAGAAGCAAAGTGAATAAGACAGTGTTTTAGCAAAATCAAGATTTTGATTCTATTGATAAATACATACTGCTGCTGCTGCTGCTAAGTCACTTCAGTCGTGTCCGATCCTGTGCGACCCCATAGACGGCAGCCCACCAGGCTCCTCCATTCCTGGGATTCTCCAGGCAAGAACACTGGATCATTTCTGTTATTAGAAATTCCCAAATAAAATTTAAAATAATTCACTGTTCTTTAAATGATTTTTCCATGTAAACTACCTAAGAGGTTACCCAGTAATAGTTGTTTTTGTTTAGTTGCTCAGTTGTGTCCAACTCTTTGCAAACCCATGGACTGTAGCCTGCCAGGCTCCTCTGTCCACGGGACTTCCCAGGCAAGAATACTGGAGTGGGTTGCCATTTTCTTCTCCAGGGGATCTTCTGGACCCAGGGATCGAACACACGTCTCCTGCACTGGCAGGAGTATTCTTTACCACTGAGCCACTAAAGAATTTGTTTGAATCCAATAATAGGATCCAATAAAATAAAGTGATAACAATGGTTTCCTTTCTCAAGTAAGAAAATCCTAGTTAAGTAAAGAAGAAGGATACCAATCTCTTTGGTGAAGTTTAACAGATTCTATAGCTAAAGTGCTGAAGAATTGATGCTTTTGAACTGTGGTGTTGGAGAAGACTCTTGAGAGTCCCTTGGAATGCAAGGAGATTCAACCAGTCCATGTTAAAGGAGATCAGTCCTGGGTGTTCATTGGAAGGACTGATGCTGAAGCTGAAACTCCAATACTTTGGCTACCTCATGCGAAGAGTTGACTCATTGGAAAAGACCCTGATGCTGGGAGGGATTGGGGGCAGGAGGAGAAGGGGACCACAGAGGATGAGATGGCTGGATGGCATCACCGACTCAATGGACATGAGCTTGAGTGAACTCCGGGAGTTGGTGATGGAGAGGGAGGCCTGGCGTGCTGCGATTGATGGGGTCACAGAGTCAGACACAACTGAGTGACTGAACTTAACTGAACTGATAGCTAATAGCTTTCAAAAAAGTCAAGTTTATAGGATTCAGAGGGACAGATGAAATTCTCAGAAATACTTATATATATTACAGTGGGGGCGTGCGTGCTCAGTCGCTACAGTCATGTCCAACTCCTAGCAACACAATGGACCATAGCCCTCCAGGCTCCTCTGACCATGGGATTCTCCAGGCAAGAATACTGGAATGGGTTGCCATGCGCTCCTTCAGGGGATCTTCCTGATCCAGGGATTGAACCCACATCTTCTGTACTGCAGGAGAATTCCTTATCACAGAGCCACCAAGGAAGCCCCATATATTACAGTAAGCCCCCTACAAAGGAATCTTTTAAGTTACAAAATTTCAAGGAGGTGGATGTGTGTTCCCATATCCAATCACATAAGTTAGTTCACATGTCTGGCATACACTGTCATGAGCATGCACCCTCACAAGTGGTTGTGTTTTTGTGCACTTACTGTATAGACTGCTTTTTGTACAGTACTGTACAGAGTACAGTAGGATAGTATCTTTATTTCAAGCCCAGGATGTCCAGAAGCAAGCATAAAAGCAGTGATGATGTAGCTGGTACTGCTAAGAAGTACCAACTGAGCAATAACAATAGAAACAAAAGTGAAAATAATTGAGAAAGTGGAGCAACAAGATGAAAAAGTGACAGAAGAACTGAAGAGATTCATGATGCATGAAATGGCAAGGGGATTGTCTTCATTTGAGGAGGCAATGTTAGTTTTTGAGACACGGGTCACAAACGTGTAGAATGGTACACGAAGGTTGCAGCAGCCTTTCTGAATGCAGACCAGTGCTATCATGTCATCTATAATGAGAGAAGAGCTACTACCCAGACATCACTGGATTGTTTTTTTAAGAGGGTAGATAGAATTGAATCCATCAAGGAACTAGTACCTGTGTAATTTCATTCATGCCTGAGGTTAATGGCAGGTGTGAGTGAAATTGAAACTTACCCTTCATCACCTGACCCATCCGTCTCAGAGAGCCCTACATAGCATGGCTCATAGTTTCATTGAGTTACACAAGGCTGTGGGCCATGTGATCAGATTAGTTAGTTTTCTGTGATTGTCGTTTTCAGTCGGTCTGCCCATCTGATGGACGGGTCATGGTGGAGAGTTCTGACCAAACGTGGTTCACTGGAGAAGGGAATGGGAAACCACTTCAGTATTCTTGCCTTGAAAACCTCATGAACAGTATGAAAAGGCAAAAAGATAGGACACTGAAAGATAAACTCCCCAGGTCGGTAGGTGCCCAATATGCTACTGGAGATCAATGGAGAAATAACTCCAGAAAGAACAAAAAGACAGAGACAAAGCAACACCACCACCCAGTTATGGATGTGACTGGTGATGGAAGTAAAGTCTGATGCTGTAAAGAGCAATACTGCATAGGAACCTGGAATGTTAGGTCCATGAATCAAGTCAAATTGGAAGTAGTCAAACAGGAGATTGGCAAGAGAAAACATTGACATTTTAGGAATCAGCACACTAAAATGGACTGGAATGGCTGAATTTAACTGAGATGACCATTATATCTACTACTATGGTCAAGAATCCCTTAGAAGAAATAGTAGCCAACATAGTCAATGAAAGAGTCCGAAATGCAGTACTTGGATGCAATCTCAAAAATGACACAATGATCTTTGTTCATTTCCAAGGAAAACCATTCAATATCAGAGTAATCCAAGTCTATGCCCCAACCAGTAATGCTGAAGAAGCTGTAGTTGAATGGTTCTATTCAACTACAAGAAGACCGACAAGACCTTTTAGAACTAACACCCAAAAAAGATATCCTTTTCATTATAGGGGACTGAAAGTAGCAAGTGGGAACTCAAGAAACACCTGGAGTAACAAATTTGGCCTTGGAGTACAGAATGAAGCAGGGCAAAGGCTAATAGAGTTTTGCCAAGAGAATGCACTGGACATAGCAAACACCTTCTAACAACACAAGAGAAGACTCTACACATGGACATCACCAGATGGTCAATACTGAAATCAGATTGATTATATTTTTTGCAGCCAAAGATGGAGAAGCTCTATACAGTCAGCCAAAACAAAACTAGGAGCTGACTGTTGCTCAGATCATGAGCTCCTTATCGCCAAATTCAGACTTAAATTGAAGAAAGTAGGGAAAACCACTAGACCACTCAGGTAGGACCTAAATCAAATCCTTTACAAATATACAGTGGAAGTGAGAAACAGATTTAACAGACTAGATCTGATAGACAGAGTGCCTGAAGAACTACAGACAGAGGTTTGCGACATTGTACAGGAGGCAGGGAAAAAGACCATCCCCAAGAAACAGAAATGTAAAAAGGAAAAATGGTTGTCTGAGGAGACCTTACAAATAGCTAAGAAAAGAAGAGAAGTGAAAGGCAAAGGAAAAAAGGAAAGATATACCCATTTGAATGTAGAGTTCCAAAGAATAGCAAGGAGAGGTAAGAAAGGCTTCTTCTATGATCAATGCAAAGAAATAGAGGAAAACAGTACAATGGGAAAGACTAGAGATCACTTCAAGAAAAATTAGAGATACCAAGGGAACATTTCATTCAAAGATGGGCACAATAAAGGACAGAAATGGTATGGACCTAACAGAAGCAGAAGATATTAAGAAGAGGTGGCAAGGATACACAGAAGAACCATACAAAAAAGATCTTCACGACCCAGATAATCACGATGGTATGATCACTCACCCAGAGCCAGACATCCTGGAATGCAAAGTCAAGTGGGCTTTAGGAAGCATCACTATGAACAAAGCTACTGAAGTTGATGGGTTGTGCTATTTCAAATACTAAAAGGTGATGCTGTGAAAGTGCTACACTCAATATGTCATAAATTTGGAAAACTCAGCAGTGGCCACAGGACTGGAAAAAGTCAGTTTTCATTCCAATTCCATAGAAGGGCAATGCCAAAGAATGCTCAAACTTGCACATAGTTGCACCCATCTCACATGTTAGTAAAGTAGTGCTCAAAATTCTCCCAGCCAGGCTTCAACACTACATGAACTGAGAACTTCCAGATGCTCCAGATGGATTTAGAAAAGGCAGAGGAATCAGAGATCAAATTGCCAACATCCATTGGATCATCAAAAAAGCAAGATAGTTCCAGAAAAACATCTACTTCTGCTTTATTGACTATGCCAAAGCCTTTGACTGTGTGAACCACAACAAACTGTGGAAAATTCTTTAAGAGATGGGAATACCAGACCACCTTACCTGCCTCCTGAGAAATCTCTTACCTGCCTCCTGAGAAATCTGTATGCGGGTCAGGAAGCAACAGTGAGAACTGGACTTGGAACAACAAACTGGTTCCAAATCAGGAAAGGAGTACATCAGGGTTGTATATTGTCACCCTGCTTATTTAACTTATATGCAGAGTATATCAAGAGAAACACTGGGCTGGATGAAGCACACACTGGAAACAAGATGCTGGGAGAAATATCAATAACCTCAGATATGCAGATGACACCACCCTTATGGCAGAAAGTAAAGAAGAGTTAAAGAGCCTCTTGATGACAGTGAAAGAGGAGAGTGAAAAAGTTGGCTTAAAATTCAACATTCAGAAAACTAAGATCATGGCATCTGGTCCCATTACTTCATGGCAAATAGATGGGGAAGCAATGGAAATAGTGACAGACTATTTTTTTTGGGTTTCAAAATCACTGCAGATGGTGACTGCAGTCATGAAATTAAAAGATGCTTGCTCCTTGGAAGAAAAGTTATGACCAACCTAGATAGCATATTAAAAAGCAGAGACATTACTTTGCCAACAAAGGTCCGTCCAATCAAAGCTATCGTCTTTCCAGTAGTTATGTTTGGATGTGAGAGTTGGACTATAAAGAAAGCTAAGCGCCGAAGAATTGATTTTCTTGAACTGTGGTGTTGGAGAAGACTCTTGAGAGTCAGTTGGACAGCAAGGATATCCAACCAGTCCATCCTGAAGGAAATCAGTCCTGAATATTCATTGGAAGGACTAATGATGGAGCTGAAATGCCAATGCTTTGGCCACCTGATGGGAAGAGCTGACTCATTGGGAAGGACCCTGATGCTGGGAAAGATTGAGGGTGGGAGGAGAAGGGGACGACAGAGGATGAGGTGGTTGGATGGCATCACCTACTCTATGACATGAGTTTGAACAAGCTCCAGGAGTTGGCGATTGACAGGGTGGCCTGGAGTGCTGCAGTCCATGGGGTTACAAAGAGTCAGACACGACTGAGTGACTGAACTGAACTGAACTTCATCTCCTATTGCTGATGACCCTTCAGCTTTACCATTTCCTCACCATCCTCCAGTCACTAAGTCTTCTTGCCTGTTCACTTGATGCCAGCCCCTGTATGCTAGTCATTCTGCTGTACTATTGCATTTTTCAAGGTATTATACTATAAGATTTAAACATGTTTTATTTTTGTGTTTGTTTTTAATGTATTATTCGTATGAAAAGTATCACAAACTTAATTGAAGCACAGTATTATACAGACCATTGTGTTAGTTGGGTACCTAAGCTAAATTTCTTGGACTTATGAACAAATTGAATTTAACGAGTCTGCTCTCAGAATATAATTTGCTCATAAGTAGGGGACTTACTTGGAGAAGGAAATGGCAACCCACTCCAGTATTCTTGCCTAGAGAATCCTGTGGACAGACAAGCCTGGTGGGCTGCTGTCCATGGGGTCACACAGTGTCGGACATGACTGAAGTGACCTAGCAGCCGCCGCAGTGGACTTATTGTACACCTAAGAGGAACCTCTTATATGATCCATAAGAGTTAAGAGAGCTGACAAAAAATAATCAATGTGAGCACACAAGTACTCATACACAAACAATATTATTTCCTTACACAAAAAAAACAGCAAAAAGTATAAAATCAGTCGAAATTATAAAGGATATATATAAATTCACTAAAAAAATAAATAAATCAATCAGTGGTTGCCAGACAATTAGGGTCAAGGGAAGAATGAATATATGGAGCACAGAATATTTTTAGGGTAGTGAAAATACTCTGTATAACACCATAATGATGGATACATGTCATTACATGTTTGTCCAAACCCATAATGTACACCACCAATAGTAAACCTTAATATGACCTCTGGTGGTGGTGGTTTAGTCACTAAGTCGTGTCCAACTCTTGCAACCCCATAGATTGTAGCCTGCCAGACTCCTCTGTTTATGGGGTTCTCCAGACAAGAATACTGGAATGGGTTGCCATTTGCTTCTGCAGGGATCTTCCCGACCCCCAGGAATCAAATGCAGGGTCTCCTCCATTGCAGGCAGATTCTTTCCTGACTGAGCTACAAGGGAAGCCCGTGACCTATGGACTTTGGGTGATTATGATGTGTCAGTGTTGGTTAAACAATTAAAACAACTGTAATGGGCTATCTATGTACCTTTCCTTCAATTTTACTGTGATCTAAAACTTCTCTAAAAGAGTAAAGTTTTAATTTTTAAAAACCTATTCAGTTCCCATGTTAAAACTACCTTCAAACTTGATGGCATCATATGCATACAATATCTATTGCTAACTTAAATTATTTTAAAATGTTTAAATATGATATCTGATTAAATATAAAATATTTATCTTTCTCTTTCTCATATTAAATATACATCTATATTTTATATTTTCAATTTAGCAACTTTAACATCCTTATCCAATGGAGAATCTAATAACCATGTTTCTATAGTTTTGAGTTGTCCATTTTAAGAACATATCATTTAGACATTCTCATACAAAAACTTATTCAATATTTTGTTTGATTTGTCTTATCTCACAAATGAAAAGAGAAAATATAAAGTGGCTATTGAGTAACTACCTGAGAGTCTATTGTAAAGTCCTGCTTCTTACCAAAAGAAATCAAGTCAAGTAGATAAACTTACGACCCTTTGTAGGGTGTGTCAATTTGGTTAATATAAAAGGCTAAATATAATCATAGAAAGCTGATAGGTTTTTATACTTCCTGACTTCGAAATCAAGTCAAAGTTGAAATTAACTCTTTTATGAAAACAAAAAAGAGTCTAAATTTCCTCAGGTATTCCTACAAAAACTAGACAACAGTTACATGAAGTACTTGGTGCTTTATGCTATCTGATGAAACTGTGGTTATAGAGACCTATAGCAAATGACATAAAAATGCATCTACAGGAAATGGTTATGCAGGCCATTATACTAAGCCACTTATGCTGACTAAAGTCTTATTCAAAGAGCTCTTGTAAAACAAAAAGAAAAATCCTGGAGAAGTCAAAAAATTCCATTCATTAATACACCAAATTTGGCCACCAGTTCTGAAAAAAAATACTGAAAATGACTGGGATTGTAAGACAAGTTATATCAAAGCTAGGATGCTAAATAGTTACAAAAGATAACCTCAAGTGGACACGTGCTGAAATATTTAATGAGATAATTCATGATAAAAGGGACAAATTGTTCACAATATTAATCAAACACTAGCTGACAAACTTTCTTAATATCAAAGGATATATCCAGTTTATGCCTTACCTACAGCCAACATAATCCTTAAAAATAGTAAAAACTGGACACAGACAAGAATTAGGGTCTACTTGACTCCACTGAACATCTCCAAATTTATTTTGTACAGGTGTCTTCCTCTATGGATTATGAATATGTTTTAGTAATAGTAACATAATTTTTTGGATATATAGTCTTCAAGCCTCAAGTGCTACACTATTACCTCATTTCCTATCACCTCAGTAGTTTCAGAGAATTCTCCAAGAGAATGGTTATAACTTTACATACATAATACCACTTCCTATAATAATACCACTTTCCTGGGGAAGATTGAAGGCAGGAGGAGAAAGGGGTGACAGAGGATGAGATCATTGGATGGCATCACTGACTCAATGGGCATGAGTTTGAGCAGGCTCAGAAGTTGGTGATGAACAGGGAAGCCTGGTGTGGTGAAGTCCATGGGGTCACAAAGAGTCAGACACGACTGAGCGACTGAACTAACCACTTCAGTGGGAACCACAGCAGCTCAAAGGCCCAAGTGTGACTCAACTAGTTTCATAAGTTCCAGTCTTTCCTAGTAGCCCTGAGGATACATGTAACACAATCCAAACATGAAACATGAACACCTAAGAGAACTTTAACCAGTGAAAGCCAGAAAGAACTGGCAGATAAATCTAACAAAAACTTAGTTAATATTGTGTTTGATTTGTCTTACCTCATAAATGAAAAGAGAAAATTTAAGTGTTTATTGAATAATTACCCCAGATTTCATTATAGAATCCCCTTTCAGGGGAAGAACACTTCCCTTAATGAAGTATTTTAAGATTGACACCCTCAAGTGGACTATTCCAAAATGTAGGGATTACAAATGGCCTCTCCAGATATATCATGCATGACCTAGCCTCCAGTTGTGCTTTCTTTTCAGATTGTGGCTCCATAATACATTATCTTTATTATTTTCCTCCATTCTTATCTTGCTTCCTTTCTCTTCACTATTTTGATCACAATTACTACAGACTTCACCTGGGATTAATTATGCTAATGTGTAGCTAGAATGCAAGTAATTGGAGGATCTGTGTATAGGAGAGACCACCCACAGAGCTGGTAAGTTATTTCTGATTGTTGCCTGGGCACTCAGAAGGCCTTTTTAGCTGTGTGCTTCAGCTCTGCTCCACCGGGCCCTCTGCACTGGGTTTCTTGGGCTTTCTCCCCACTTGCAGCTGTGTTTCAAAAGCAAGTGTTCTAAGAGATAAAGATGGAAGTTGCAAATCTTTTTCTGACCTAGACTCAAAAGTCCTGGGAAGTCAATTCTTCTGCATTATGTTAGTTAAGGGAATCACTAAGACCAGCCTAGATTCAACAAGAGGGCACCTGGACTCCACCCCTCCATGAATGAAAGAATGAAGAATCTGTGGCTATCTTCAATCTCAGACCTCAAGATCAGATACAATAATATCAATAGAAATTTCAGGTGGGTGTGCTAAGCCTCTTTAAGCCTTTTTTAGGAGTTAGCTTTTGCTGCTTCACAGATATTTCAGTCTATCTGTTCTTCTAGGCATTGTCCAATTACTTGTTTTCTCATCTGATCAGCTCCTATGGAAGAGCAGACCATTTCTTAGGTTACAAACCCATGGCCACTATGATAGTCACATTCACATCATTATTTCACACTTCAGTTTTATTTTTCTTAAAATTCAGGAACTGGCTTTGAACTTAATCTCCGTGACCACCTTTCATGGTAGAATCCATAGAAACTCTTAACTCCCAATTCAAGCCTAATTGAATCCCCAAATGTTCTAGATTCCAATGGGTTGAATTTACTGGAAAGTGAAGAGTTAGTCGTTCAGTCCTGTCTGACTTTTTGTGACCCCATGGACTGTAGCCTGCCAGGTTCCTCTGTCCATGGAATTCTCCAGGCAAGAATACGTTAGTGGGTTGCTATTTCCTTCTCCAGGGATTCTTTCCAATTCAGGGATCAAACCTGGATCTCTTATGTCTCCTGCATTGCAGGTGGATTCTTAACCATCTGAGCCACCAGGGCAGGATTGTAACCCACCAGACTCCTCTGTCTTATGGAATTCTCCAAGCAAAAATACTGAAGTGGGAGTACTAGTATTCTTGAAAAGTGAAAGTTGCTCAGTTGTGTCCGACTCCTTTCGACCCCACTGACTGTAGCCCACCAGGTTCCTCTGTCTATGAGGATTCTCCAGGCAAGAACACTGTGAGTGGGTAGCCATTTCCTTCTCCAGGGAATCTTCCCAACCCAGGGATCAAACCCAGGTCTCCAGCATTGCTGGCGGATTCTTTACCATCTGAGCCACCAGGGAAGCCCATGAGTTTATTAATATTAACTTTATTGAGATACAATCCACATGACATAAAATTCACGTGTTTAATGTATACACTTCTGTGGCTTTTAATCTAATCACAGAATTGCACAACCATCACCTCTGTCCAATTTTAGAACATTCTCATCACCCACGGTTTGAATTTTGATCTATGAAAGATGGGATGAGAAGCAGTCAGGAGATAAATTGCTCACCTTTCCCCTGTGACAGACTGTTGTGAGATGCAGTGGCTCCATATGGCCTCTCTAGAGATGTCCTGCTTGACAAAACAACCAGCTGTGATTTCTTGTAACAATTTGCAACAACTCAGTGACAGAACATCTTACATTTGATTTGCATCCTGTCTCCTTCATTTGTCCTTTCCAATGCTCTTAATTTTCTGGAACCAAAATACTCAACAAAATATGAGCATGTAAACTCTGCTCTAGGCTCTATTTTCTAGAATATGGGTAAAATGCTTGGCATTCAAGGATCTCCACAATCCGACTTCCACAGTATCCCCCTCTACACACACAGCCATGACATGCCATTCTTTATATTTTAATTCCTTCAGACTAAGCAGTTTTCAAGATGGCAACTTCTTTTCCTATGCTATTTCATCAGTCTACAATATACAATGTACTTTCCTAATTACTCAACCCCTAAAACTCTTATTTTTCTTTTAAAAGGGGCCCAGAGAAAAGCCCCTGTTGGATATTTTAATCACTTTTTCCTCTGGCTGTCTTTCACTTACACTTTTAGTGAAGCATTAATACATCTTACCTTGAATCACAGTCAAATTTTATTTTTATCACTGGTCAAATGTTAAGATCCTTTGGAAGTAGGTTCCTTGTTCTCTTTTGACTTTGTGACCCCCAAATGTGGCGGCACAATGCCTTGCACATAGTAGGGGATCAACAATTGTTGAATTAATATTAAGTTCCATAACAGGAAAAACAGCATTGCAAATTGATACACTGGTATTAATTTCAAATGACATTAGCAGCTATTAACCATTTTATTTGCCCTGAGGGTTTCATGACACAAAGCCCTTTAAATCTTCAAAGCATATTTTCCAGAAGATCTGATTTATTTCATTGTATTTCTTTTAACATGAAGAAAAATCACACTGAAATTAGAAAACAAAGAGGCATCTATACATTTAATTTTGTCCTAGGTAGAACTGCTGAAAAATTATCTATTTTTCAGAAAACATTTTTTAATGTATCTCAAAAAAATGTATGGAACATGGGTATTAATGAACCACACATAGATTTATGCTGCCAGAGAAATATTATAGCTTACCAAGAATATTTTACTCTTCTCAGAAAATACAGAAAACTTTCTCTCTAATATTAAACAGACACTTGAGATGGGTTGGTTCTGCAGCAAACTCGGGCTTAGCCATAAACAGCAGTGAGCTAGAACATTATTAAATAGTATTGTGTCGATTGCATTTCATCTGGAAAAGAAAACACCATATTTAGTGGAATTTACTAATATGTTTCATTTTAATTTCCAGGACACCAAAGCAAGCTCAAATTATTACATTATACTAATCATTTAATGGTGGTTCAGTTAAATGACAGCAAGCAACTGATGATGACTCTGGTTCACCAGTCTCTGCCACCTCCACACAACAAAATTCTAATAACCTGCAGCTTATAAAGTTTATGATGAGATGGTATAAGTGGTTTTTGCTCTTAGCACTAAGAATCAAGCCACCCAAACATTTTATGTGGAGGCTCAAATTATTGAAATAATGGAGAATCTGAGATCAACTCCACATTTTTCAGATATTTCAGACATTAACCACGAGTCTACCTTAATGTCTTACTTCTCATTTTTATTTTAAAATCAACTAAAATCTATACTACTGTATTTTCAAGAGCCACTTGCAATTTTGCTTCCTTTTGGGGGCATGTTTGGATCACTTCATCAAACTTTCAAATACAGCCACTATGTTTTATCCTTCTTCACATTAGTACCTTCAGAATCTCTTTTAAACTAGATGGATTCTCAGCACCTAGACACAACATTTTCAGTACCTAAATTGTTATTTTATTTTCTGTGCCATCTTCCACTTCCTCTTTTGTCTTTCTTCATTATCAGCAAGCCAGAAATCTTCCTTGCTCTACACACCCACATTGATCTAAAAGCCCTGTGCATTATACCCTCCAAACAACTCAAAGCCAGGCTGTCCTAACTATCCCCATACCCACTTCTAGTCATCTTCAATCTGGATTATCTATTAAACACTTTTAGTAGTCACTGATCATAGAAAGAAGTCTAAACATCTTTAAAGCAGGACATTTTCCACAACCTTTCTCACCTCCAAATGCATCCCATCTTCAGATCATATACTCAAATAAGCTGAACTACATGTTATTCACCAAAAATAGCCAAACTTCTTTGTGGCTCCACGTTATTTACTGTCTGATCAATATTCTTCCCTCTGCCATGTCTACCTTACAAAAGCCTTTCCCTTTTCCAGATAGAAACATTTTATTTCTTTTTCTACCACAGACTTTAATTCATGTCTCTAACATTTTACTTTCTATATTACCGCACAAGTATGTATGTATATATCTATCTTCTGTACTAACATGAATACTTTTTGAGGCCAGATGCCTTCAAAATAGCTTCACTGGCAGTTCCCCATTATTAAAACAATGCATGATGTACAGCTAGCTCTCAGTAAGCACATGTTAATTCAAAGGCTGGGAATAACCTTGAGTTAATCTTATAGCTTTCTGGACCATCCCCGAAAGATAATCAGTTCACTCATGAAAATTTGAAGATAATTATATCACAAAATCTATCATATATTTATGTCAGGAAGGTCTTTTTTCCTAAACAAACTAATAATCCTACCCATCATAAAAAAAAAAAAAAAAAAACTTTTATTTAATCCTATGGTCTAGATTAAAAACACCAGTTCCTATCCCTTCCTTAAAACTACTTTTCATTCCTAGATATGTTCCTTCTTTTCTCTACATTCCTTTAGCTCACTTCTACTCCTGGAGTCAATACCAAGTTTAAAACAAACACTAGATAATTAAGTTTGCTGTGTACCAATTTTTATTTCGAGTTTATGAACACCAGATAAATTTTAAATGACATTATAGAAAATAAAAAATAATTCAGGCTAAAATTTTATTATACTTTTTAAAAGAATAAATTACATTTGATCAGCATTTTGATTCTAATAGCATGAGTACAATTATGTTTTATTAAAATATTCAATTTAACATTATTCTTTTCATGGATTAATTCATGATGAATTATACAGACAAATTTCCTATTAAATCCAGATTGAGATTTACATATTTTGGTCCAAGTGACTAGAATATATTCTATAATTAATTAGACTAATTTGTATGAAGTATCTTTGGGTGACTGAATCTCAAAAAATATAAAATCTCAAAGATCATGAAAGAAGATAGTAGAAGCTGAATTTCATAAACATACAGCTTATATCAAGGTATTGCCACTAATATCACTAGCAAATTATCTCAAGATTTCTTCACTAATTCTTCACTAATTTTTTCATTCATCTGACATTTGTTATGCAATTACTTTATGTCATTTCCTATATTTAAAACTAGTGATATAAATACAAATAAGATGCACGAAGATAAGCACATGATGGAATAATGACAAAGCTTATACAATATGCCAAGAAACTGCAGAAAGGGGAGCATTTATCTTGGTCCTGGGTGGTGGAAAATATTGAGCACAGAAAGTAAACATTTCAATCCATTTTAAAGAATGATTGGGAGTTTCCTTTATAAAATGAACTCTAAGTGCTTACTTAGTGGTAAAATTTTATGATACACTTGCTTTCTGAGTGAAAACAACATCCCTCAGAGCAACAGACCTTGCCTCTAAGCAAAGCAAGGAGAAGCAAACTGCAAAACTGATTTTAGATTTCTTGTAAGTTTTAGCTAACCTTTCTACTATTATGCCCCGTGTTGTTAAAAGCAATGCCCCATTGAACCCATCTGTTTCATTAAGGCAACTGGTAATTTTTGAAAGAAATGATTCGCCCCCAACACACAACGTATGGTTACCCTAATCTACTAAAAATTGTTTCAAATGTTAAGCATTAAAACAGAGCAGATATGTTTGATACCAATTAATATGTTCAGTTACTATAATTAATATTTGATAAGAGTAAAAGCCACTGAACACAAAAAAACCACAACCACACAAAAGCTTCATACTCTCTTGTCACCATTAATAGAGAACTTTGCTTTCCATCTTTAAAATACACTTGATAAAGAAAAAGACTGAATTCATCAACAGATACTATGTCCACAAAAGGGCAAATGCTATCTAAGGAAGGGTGATGGTTTTATTATTAATTTTTCCAATAAGTTCAAAATAAATGCATGACGTTTCAATGTTAGTTCCCTCTTATTTAACAAAAATAATCAAAGAGTCATGAAATGGATAGATGAGCATCAAATGTAAATAAGAAAATCAAGATTTTTTTCATCATTGTAGGCCTCAGATCTAATATTCTTGAGGGTCACTCTGTTCAGTGTATATTGCCAACACTAAAGTTCAAATGAGCTATACAAATTAGATTGATGTTTATCAATGATGCAGTTGAGATTTCTATTTCCACATAACATACTAAAATATTAAATTGTGAGATATAGAAAACCATGGAAATGTAATTTAGATAACTCAAAAAATTAGACATGGTAACCCACCCAGTCTCGTAAGTACAACAAAAGAGAGAGAAGGGCAAATGAACACGGGATGGAGTCAGGTAAGTGAATATCAAAAAAGTATTAATACAATGACTAAAAGGCATGGCTTCTCTTCTGCTTTTAAGGTTAGGTTCTTAAAAAATCGTCACCTTTCATAGCTGATGCATAACAGAAAGAAAGAAGAAGGCAGGAGAGAATTTGCAGAATGAGACTTTGTGAAATGATCAGAGCCCACATTTTCACAAAATGACTGATAAGTCTGGTCTAAAAGAAGAACCAATCCCTCACATATAAGACAATGAAAAACTTTCAAACTTAAAAACCAGAAAATCATATCATTACTTCAATAATTATGCCAACACTCTTCACATGTCACTCTTTAATGTGAAAAATGCTAATTGGTTACAAACAGATGATCCTGTTTCTTCTTACATGTTTATTCACTAATGATTTCAATATTGAATAATGACTAATAGGAAAAACACATGACAATATGTTTACTTCCACTTATCTTCCTTCTCTAATGCTGATCCTGTAACATGAAATCAGGGTTCTGAAAAGGATGAATCTCTTTCAGTTGGTGTAGAAGAGTATTTTAGTCATGAGTACATATATTGGCCACATCTAATTACAGAGAATGTTTGTCACAATATGGGAACAGATGAAAATTGTGACCCACGCTTGGTATAATGACAATAATAATGACTACAACACATCAACTCAACATACTAGTCATTTCTTAAAGAACTGAATGTCCTATTTTCTGTCAGGCCTTTGCTCTGATATAACCATCAAATAAAATAAAATACCTGTCTGACTTTTAACTGCTTTAGGAA
Source organism: Cervus canadensis (assembly GCF_019320065.1). Classification (NCBI taxonomy): domain Eukaryota; kingdom Metazoa; phylum Chordata; class Mammalia; order Artiodactyla; family Cervidae; genus Cervus; species Cervus canadensis. The sequence continues at coordinate 55,717,868 of NC_057388.1, forward strand.
CAATATTTGTAAACAGTTAAATTTGTGTAAATACTGTGAAGTCATAAGAGAATTTTTAAAAGAACAATTAATATGCTTAAAGTCCTCTGGTAGCAAAATATACATTTTTATAATAATATTTATTTTTACATTACAATTAATTGGTTTATTATGCCAAACTATAACGTGACATTGAAGTTCTAAGAACTGACAATATTCCATGCCTAATTGACTTAGACAAAAAAGTTAATGTTTTTGCACACTTTGTTTTATTTTATATTCTCTATTTCTTGAGTTTATTTATGTCTTTGTTTTGAAAAGACACCCAATCCACTGACAAGATAAAGTACAAACATTTTTCTGTGATGTGTAAAATTAAAAATTTTAGTTAATTTGGGATGAGAAAGGACATCATAAGTCTCTGTGCCTGATTACGAGAGTCTAATCTATAGATGAGCACTTCATTCCAGTGCTTTCTTGGAAATCTAACAGCATCTTCAACAACACGTCATCAAAAAATTTAATATTTATTACTTAAAGGAAACAAATTAAGATTTTAAAGTTTTAGAACTGCATTATGTCTACTTTAAAAGTATATTACAATGTTGACTCAATGAAAGCTAACTTCTATTTGCTAAGGGGGTAGTATTTACTCTGTAGTGACAACAGTCTAAATTTCAATCAATTTTTACTGCTAGAAATGACTTACTGACTGGGCTTACATATCATCATACTTACAACCAATTCCATTATATTCTGTCATGTTGGTATCACTTGGATGATTCTAAAACTAAATTAGATTCATTTAGACCCATAGCAAGGTAGCACTAGTGGTAAAGAACCTGCCTGCCAATGGAGAAGACTTAAGAGACCGCTGGGTTGGGAAGATCCTCTGGAGGAGGGCATGGCAACCCACTCTAATATTCTTGCCTGGAGAATCCCATGGACAGAGGAGAATGGTGGGCTACAGCCCATGGGGTCGCAAAGAGTTGGAAATGACTGAAAGCAACTCAGAATGCACACAGACACAGACCTACAGCTAAAATACTATTGTTTTTGTAACATGTGTCAAGTACACCATAACAGAATTTGTAAAAAGTAAACATTTTGAGACAAGATTTTTTGATCTAAAAAAGTAGGACTGATTCCAGTATAGCATTATTTGCAATGGAAGGATTTTGTTTCATTAATCATATAGAAAACTCATTTTGTTTCATTAATCATATAGAAAACTCATTAATTACAATTCTATAATTTAACAGAAAATAAAGAGAGTGTACATTAGCTACTAGGATAGGGCTTTGATAGCTCAAAATAAATTCTGCAAATAACGTTTTTGAATTCCCAAACATCAGAATATGGATTGAACCTCATAATCATACATCCCTTAAATTTAGTCAGCAAATTAAAAGTTTACCCAGAGCCAAGGCAGAACAAGAAAATCACATGTAACTAATGATCACTTACAAAGGTTAACTTACCTACATTCCTTTGGGAAATATGGGACATCCGGGGCTATTGTTAGAACTCAGCCTGCATCTGTGCTTTTTGAGCTCTCTACAAGATTATGTGAGGAAGGACTTGGGATTGTTGCTAAGTTCCAGGACAGACTGAAGTGAGGATATTCAAAGGAAAGAGAGACCTGAAGCTATCATTCAGTGTGAGGGATGAAGGTAGAATGTGTGTGTGCTTCGTCACTCAGTCGTGACCAACTCTTGCAACCTCACAGACTGTAGTCTGCCAGGCTCCTCTATCCATGAATTCTCCAGGCAAAAATACCGCAGAGGGTTGCCATTTCCTTCTCCAAAAGGAGAAAAAAGATATCTTGGATTTGGGGGTAGGAACAGAACAGCCTTGAAAAGAATATTAACCATGAGCATAGAGGCTTAAACTGGTGATAGATTCAGTTCAGTTCAGTCCCTCAGTTGTGTCTGACTCTTTGCGACCCCATGAATCTCAGCACGCCAGGCCTGCCTGTCCATCATCAGCTCCTGGAGTTTACTCAAACTCATGCTCATCGAGTCAGTGACGCCATCCAGCCATCTCATCCTCTGTCGTCCCCTTCTCCTCCTGCCCCCAATCCCTCCCAGCATCAGGGTCTTTTCCAATGAGTCAACTATTCACATGAGGTGGCCAAAGTACTGGAGTTTCAGCTTCAGCATCAGTCCTTCCAATGAACACCCAGGACTTGTCTCCTTCAGGATGGACTGGTTGGATCTCCTTGCAGTCCAAGGGACTCTGAAGAGTCTTCTGCAACACCACAGTTCAAAAGCATCAATTTTTTGGTGCTCAGCTTTCTTCACAGTCTAACTCACATCCATACACGACCACTAGAAAATCATAGCCTTGACCAGACAGACCTTTGTTGGCAAAGTAATGTCTCTGCTTTTTAATATGCTATCTAGGTTGGTCATAACTTTCCTTCCAAGGAGTAAGCGTCTTTTAATTTCATGGCTGCAGTCACCATTTGCAGTGATTTTGGAACCCAAAAAAATAAAGTCAGCCAGTTTCCACTGTTTCCCATCTATTTCCCATGAGGTGATGGGACCAGATGCCATGATCTTAGTTTTCTGAATATTGAGCTTTAAGCTAACTTTTTCACTCTTCTCTTTCACTTTCATCAAGAGGCTTTTTAGCTCCTCTTCACTTTCTGCCATTAAGGGTGGTGCCATCCGCATATCTGAGGTTATTGATATTTCTCCCGGCAATCTTGATTCCAGCTTGTGCTTCTTCAAGCCCAGCATTTCTCATGATGTACTCTGCATATAAGTTAAATAAGCAGGGTGACAATATACAGCCTTGATGTACTCCTTCTCCTATTTGGATCCAGTCTGTTGTTCCATGTCCAGTTCTAACTGTTGCTTCCTGACCTGCATACAGGTTTCTCAAGAGGCAGGTCAGGTGGTCTGGTATTCCCATCTCCTTCAGAATTTTCCACAGTTTATTGTGATCCACACTCAAAGGCTTTGGCGTAGTCGATAAAGCAGAAATAGATGTTTTTCTGGAACTCTCCTGCTTTTTTGATGATCCAGCGGATATTGGCAATTTGATCTCTGGTTCCTCTGCCTTTTCTAAAACCAGCTTGAACATCTGGAGGTTCACAGTTCACGTATTGCTGAAGCCTGGCTTGGAGAATTTTGAGCATTACTTTACTAGAGTGTGAGATGAGTGCAATTGTGCAGTGGTTTGAGCATTCTTTGGGATTGCCTTTCTTAGGGACTGGAATGAAAATGGACCTTTTCCAGTCTTGTGGCTACTGCTGAGTTTTCCAAATTTGCTGGCATATTGAGTGCAGCACTTTCACAGCATCATCTTTCAGGATTTGGAATAGCTCAACTGGAATTCCATCATATCCACTAGCTCTGTTCATAGTGATGCTTTCTAAGGCCCACTTGACTTCACATTCCAGGATGTCTGGCTCTAGGTGAGTGATCACACCATTGTGATTATCTGGGTCATGAAGATCTTTTTTTACAGTTCTTCTGTGTATTCTTGCCACCTCTTCTTAATATCTTCTTCTTCTGTTATGTCCATACCATTTCTGTCCTTTATCGAACCCATCTTTGCATGAAATGTTCCCTTGGTATCTCTAATTTTCTTGAAGAGATCTCTAGTCTTTCCCATTCTGTTGTTTTCCTCCATTTCTTTGCACTGATTGCTGAGGAAGGCTTTCTAATCTCTCCTGGCTATTCTTTGGAACTCTACATTCAAATGGGAATATCTTTCCTTTTCTACTTTGCTTTTAGCTTCTCTTCGTTTCACAGCTATTTGCAAGGCCTCCTCAGACAACCATTTTGCCTTTTTTAGAAACAGAAAAATGGCAAGCAGGGTTCAATCACTGCAAAACAGCCATGTGCCATACCCTAAATGAGCTTTCAATGAAAGAGCTTCTCTAGAGCTCTCTCTGAAAGTGCCATGTAGCCCTAGGATGAACATGTGTCCCAACTTGTCCTGGGTCATTGCTGTTGATACCCCTTTCTCAGCACAACTAATAACAGCATCCCCATTTGCTTTGCATTGTGTTTCCTGCTCTGAATAATTAAATAATACAGTGAGCTATGGGAGAAAAGCAGCTCCTGAGAGAATGCTTTGTATGCTAAGTGAGTCATTCAGGGAAAGCCCCCAGGGGGCACCGGCGAGGGGATGAGAAAGGCAGAACAGGAAAGGGGGAGACCCCAAGGAGAATCTGAGCTCATGCACAGGCCTACTGCACAAGGCTTTAGCTTGGTCCCTCACCGGATGTGTGGAGCATAAATACATCTCAGAGTTAATTCCATCCTGAGGGGTGGATGCTGAGTTTTCATTATCTTGTGCTCTGGTCATTGGCAAGGGTGTCCCCAGGTGCTTCCAGCTCTCTGTAGGAGTCGGTGAGGTGGCTCCCGTGGCAGAGGACAGTCCTCCAAGAAAGAGCAATCATGAGCGGCAGCTTGGCTATGAAAGGGCACAGACAGAGACATTATAGATAAGGAATCTGCAACAAAGAACCAGCAGCAATTACCATACTCATCCTGTGTGGCAGCCTCCAGAGGGCTCACAAGACTCACTCTGACCCACCCTGTATAGGCTGTTTATTCATTTAAGTTCCATGTATGATTCAGTGAGTCTGTCATGCCTCATGAAATTGTATGAATTTTCAAATCAGTATATGAACACATATTCCTAGAGAGGGCGCTTCCTCGTAGCTCAGTCAGTAAAGCATCAGCCTCCAGTGCGGGAGACCTGGGTTCAATTCCTGCGGCAGGAAGATCCCCTGGAGAAAGAAATGGCAAACCACACTAGTATTCTTACCTGGAGAATCCCATGGATGGAGGAGCCTGGCAGGCTACAGTTCATTGGATCGCAAGGAGTATCAGCATCCTAGACAGAGAATGGTTTTCTTCAGATTATTTTTAAAAAATCTCATGATCCAAATGAGATTCTATAGACTTTGCAAGAGAAACTTCAAGAAACCCAGGGTTTTGTGCAATCCATACATGTGTCTGTAACTCTTTATAATGTTAGTTGCTCAGTCACGTCCGACTCTTTGCGACCCCATGGACTGTAGCCCACCAGGCTCCCCTGTCCATAAGATTTTCCAGGCAAGAATACTGTAGTGGGTTGCCATTCCCTCCTCCAGGGGTCTTCCCAATCCAGGGATCAAACACAGGTCTTCCACATGGCAGGCAGATTCTTAACTGTCTGAGCCACCAAGGAAGCCATAACTCTTTAGATAAAGAAACAATTCCCCCAATAACCTCATATGTGTAAATCAGATTTTTAAATTTTTTGCATAGGCCCCTCAGAAGTAAGAAATACATATCTGGGGAATTGAATGCTGCTGGAAATTCAGAATCACTAGATGACTTTAAGTCAGCTGGTGATGCTGAATTTTAATCCTTCTAGTGAATGATTTATCAGGGCAAATAAACGTTACAATTTTTTTTTTCCTTTGCCAATCTATGAGTGGACTCCAGATTTAACCAAAAGTTCATCAGTAAGATTGTCAGAAGAACCTTGGTGAGGTTGCAGAAAATATGGAATAAACTGCTTTCACAAGTGAGCTAGCAAACTTTTCCATTTTCCTTTTCTTCAGTAACTATATGTTGGATACTCCCTTGAACACAGTCAGACAACACAGCTCCTAACTAGGCCAATAATGAATAATGTATCACTTCTCTCCTCACATACTGATCACCACCTTCAGCATCAGTACTGCTGCTACCTCCTAATTCTTACTTGCCTCCTCACACCTTAAAAGTGTGATATTAGCGTTTGTTTATTTATTTCTAAAACATTTAACAACTTCTTAGTATGACAGATGCAAAAATGCAGTGACTCTTTCAATTTTCTCATCTTTAATTTTCCTCTCTCAAATGGTTTTTAATCCCACTTTGAACTGTGAAATGTATTCTTCTTAATTAAAAATTCTCAACATCTAATTTTAAAGGTATTTTCTATCTAGTCATTCTTATCTTTGAGAAGTTTTCATTATGTTACCATTTTTCCACACCACTTAATAAGAAACACAAGTCATATTCAAATGAGAAAATTAACCATTAAATTGAAAAGAAATATTAAAAATTAAATAATTATATGTCTGTCAAAATGAATTTCAAAGACCAATTTGTGTATTGACATATTAATAATAATCACCATGAAAAACTACATCTCTTTTCTGACATTTACCTAATATTTTCTGTGTTACTTTATTCTTATAATCATGATGTTTCTCTTATTGAATTCAAACTTTGTACAACTCTCAATATCTTTCATAGTTCATATTTTATTTCTACCATCATTTCCCAATATTCCCCATCTGTAAAAGCTTCTCTACATGGACTGATTTGATTAATACCCTATGTCTCATTATTATGACCTCTTAGTCCTACACCCTAATTCTTTCATTCCATCTTTTCTCTTTGGAGCAATTTCTGGGAAACACTACTTAGGTTTCACAGATCCTGGTCTACAACTCAGCAGTAACCATAATTCCTAAGTAGTTCAATGAAAAATGGTTAGTGCAACATGAAGATGTGTTTTTCTTTTTACCTTTTAGATCAAGAATTACATGTCCTACACATTCTCCCACACTCCCCAACTCTAAATCTCCTTCAGTCTGAATCCAGAAACCATTATTATAAGTTAGTCTCTGACAACTAAAGCAAGATGGAAATTGCTGGAGAAACTAAGAGCAAGAACCTAAAAGGTACCCCATGGTCTTGCAGATTGCCTTGTTTATTAAGAAGTGACAGCACTTCTTAATGCTGGCTCTTAATGATGCTCTACTCTCTTCCTCCAACCCTAGTTTACCAAGATGAAACATCTAGGAAAATAAACAAAAATCATCAGTAAATGATAAAGTCTTCTGAACACAGTTCAGAAAACAGTGCCCAGAATTTTCCACTTTTAGGACCAGTGTAGCAAGTTGGAAAGTATTTCTAATGCCTGCTCTGGGTCATGTTAAGGCAAAGGGCAGAAAGACAATGTCTGATATACTTAAATCCAGGAATATTAAGTGATGGCTATATTCATTTCACATGTTGCTAGCTTTTTAATACAATACTGAGAGTGGGTTCTATGTGTGTTAGTTGCTCAGTCGTGTTCGATTCTGTGACCCCATGGACAGTAGCCCACCAGGCTCCTCTGTCCATGGAATTTTCCAGGCAAGAATACTGGAGTGAGTTGCCATTCCCTTCTCCAGGGGCATTCTTTGTAAGTAGTAATTATTTTTCCTGATACCTGTCATCACAAGACTGAAGATGAAATTAAGGGACTGTAACATGTAGACAAAATGTGCTGGATAGAGAATTTGGTTACTAGTCAAAGCACTGATACTGCAATCACAGTATCTTGACTCAGTCAAATCTGCTTCATCTTCAACCCTCAAAGTATTTATATGCAGCCAAGGTGAATAGTTAAAAGAAACTAATTTACTTTTCCTTTTACTTTGACACTGTGAGAGTCTGGCCCCCTTGTTAATCTTTTTATCACCAGAATTTTTGCCCATTTTTCTATTTCTGTAATGACAGGACTTGGCCAAGTATGTTTGAGAAATATGTTGTTTAGTCTCTAAGTTGTGTCTGACTCTTTTGCCACCCCATGGACTGTAGCCCACCAGGCTCCTCTGTCCATGGGATTTCCCAGGCTAGAATACTGGAGTGAGTTGCCATTTACTTCTCCAGGGGATCTTCCCAACCCAGGGATCGAACCCACGCCTCCTGCTTGGCAGGAGGATTCTTTACAACTGAGTCACCTGGGAAGATGGTTTGGGAAGTAAATATATACATATCACAAAACACTCGTCATGTAGTGGGAAAAAAAGATATGTAATTAGCAAGGTGTCAGTCCCAAATTTCAGCATCTTAGACTGTGGACATCTTTAATTAAAGGAAGTGGTGGGTCATAAAATGCAAATCCATTCAAAGATTTTGCCTTAGTACCTAGAAACAATATTTTGCAACCATCCATGATTACGTTACTGATACATAAACACACTATAAACGAAAAAAAGAAAATGGATTTTCTGACTTCTTTAACTCTTTCAAGAAATAAGACTCTAAAAGACATTATAAGACAACACCAAATACTGACTTTTATGTGGAGCAACAGGAACTCTCATTCATTGCTGGTGGAAGTGAAAATGGTACAGCCATTTCCAAAGACAGTGTAGCGGTTTCTTACAAAACTAAACCAATTCTTATTATCCAGTTCAGCAAATGTACTCCTTGATATTTACCCAAAATAGTTGAAAAGTTATGTTGGCACAAAAACCTACACAGGGATGTTCACAGACACTTTGTTCATAACTGCCAAAACTTGGAAGCAACTAAGCTTCCCTCCAGCAGGTGAATGGATAAACAAACTGTGGTACACACAGATAAGGAATATTATTCAGTGCTAAAATGCAATGAGCTATTAAGCCATGGAAATACATGGAGTAAAAACTTGAATGCATATTACTAAGTAAAAGAAGCCAGTCTTAAAAGGCTACATATTATATTACATTCTGGGCAAAATTATGAAGACAGTAAAAAAGACCATTGGTTTCCAGGGCTTAAGTGGAAAGTATGGGATGAATAAACAGAGCACAAAGAATTCTTAGGGCAGTGAAACTACTTTATGATACTATAATGGTGAATACCTTTTATTATACATCTGTCAAAACATAGAAAGCAAACACCAACAGTGAACCCTACAGTAAACTATGGACTTTGTGTGATAATGATGTGTCAATGTAAGTTCATTGATTATAACAAATGTTCAACTCTGATGAGGTATGTTAGTAGGGGAGGTTGTGCATGTGAGGACAAGAGATGCATGGGAACTCCCAGTACCTTCTGTTCCATTTCTTGTTGTGAATGAAAAAAAAAAAAAAAATTCTCTAAAAATAAATTCTATTCAAAAGAGACATTTCATATTCTTTTCAAAATGTTTATTGAACAAAGGATATCTTTAATAAGTTTTAAGCTGGTATACCTTGTGCATAGCATAGTCCTTAACACTTGCAGTTATAAATAATGGTGAATGGATATGTAAAACGGAAAAAGAAGAAATGTGCTATTCATGATGATAACAATGAATTAATTTTTTTCAGGTAAGTTTAGGAAACAACTGACTTCGTCGCAGCAGGTATGTATCATAGTTTTACTATGTTAATACATTTTATAACTATCCATGAGGTTTATATCATGCCACATTCTACAAACTTACTTGATAATAAACTCATTTTTTGTAAGCATTTCTTGAAGCCAGATGAACTGACTGAACATGCTTTTGGAAATACTCTTATTCATTTTGTTGCTTCTATTTGGTTGTGAGAACTGTCATTTTGACAGATAAAATTCATTCTGCCAATATTCTTGACCACATAAAAATAAATGAAGCAGGACTCCTACCGTTAAGAACTTTATCCTGTGTGTGGATGGGGTAGAGGGCAAACATTTACCATACAGCTTAGAAAATGATAGGATAAAAATATACAGACTACAGATTGTACGAAATACATAAGTTGTCATTGTTCTAAACCTGGGTCATCAAAATACAGACTGTGAGCCAGATCTATCTCATATCACCTGTTTTTATAAATAAAATTTTATTGGAACACAGCCATGAACATTCATTTATGTATTTTCTATGGCTGCTTTTCCAGGGTTGAATAGTTGTGATGGGCCATCTGGTCCCCAAATCCTAAAATATTTATTATCTAGCCCTTTGTAGAAAAAGTTGGCCAACTAGATAGATATAAAAATAGCTCACTCTTAGCCATGGATGCTCTAAACTGGAGGAAATAAATGGAGCCTTGTGGAAAGAATGCTAGTTAATAAAGAATATTATTATTTCACCATAAATTTTGTATGTTCCATAAGACATGGCCAAATATTAATACATTCTAATGTGGTAGGGTGATCCACTGTTCAGAAGTCAGGAAACTCACTTCCTTTTTCTCCTCATGTAAAATTATCTTTGGATTACAGAATCTAATTTTTCTGCTAGTTTTAAAATATGTTTATTTTCATTTAACATCCACCTTGGCTAAAGCTTTCATGCATGTATTACAGACACTTGAATATTGAATTTTCATTTTATTGAGGGCAAATTATTAGCAGTTGTTCTCTGCAAGGACTAGAATTCTAAAAATAATAGAGAGGATATGAGACTAAAATCAAGAAAGATTTTAGACTCTATCACTTGCTTTTTTTCATTTCCTGGGAATAGATGGAGTTTTTAAAAAGTATTCTTAAGGTAAAGGGCAAAGAAACTATTTTTGGAAACCTCTGAGTGAGGGACTAGTAGAATCTTTAGCTATGTTCCAAAAATAAGTCCTTTTATTTCAAATAGTAATGAGTGACTTTCCCCCCTTCCCTGAAATTATCAAATTCACAATTTTTAATAATTAAACATGACAGTAGGATAAAACAACTGGCTTATTTATTGAATTTACTGGCCATTTCACTTTGTTCATTTGTTTAGATCAATTATTTTGGCATCATCATACTAAATCTCTATTCTTTCCTCCCTTGGTTGGTGGGCTGTCATTTTTCATTTATATCCTTAGATTCAAAGAATCACTGCAAATGCTTGAATAATGTAACTATAGCTATGAAGGCACTCAGTTTCTTTAATTAAATTTATTTTCCTGAAGCATATGATATGTTTTAAAGTATCAGTAGTAACAAGATTCCACTTTGGGATATCTGGTGCTTTAATTTCTCTTCTCTATTAGACACCTCATGAAGCAGCTGGAGATTTTCTTCATATAATAAGTGCAAACTAACTTTAAGACACTACCTAAATAAAGAATTTTTAAACCAGGCTATCACATCTTTCTAAAGAATGTATTTCAACAAGCACTTTGCTTTAAAAATTTAAAACAAGGTTTATGTATAGCATGTAATTCTGATGTTTCATCATGATTCCAATTATTATAAAAATCAGATAAATCTATCTTATCAATAGCAAAATCTGAATATAGAATGATGATATATTTTTTTCAGAAAGTGTCTTCTATATGAACTCCAGTACAGTTCACTTCAGTCGCTGAGTTGTGTCTGACTGTGCGACCCCATGAACTGCAGCACGCCAGGCCTCCCTGTCCATCACCAACTCCCAGAGTTCACCCAAACCCATGTCCATTGAGTTGGTGATGCCATCCAACCATCTCATCCTCTGTTGTCCCCTTTTCCTCCTGTCTACAATCTTCCCCAGCATCAAGGTCTTTTCAAATGAGTCAGCTCTTCGCATCAGGTGGCCAAAATATTGGAGTTTCAGCTTCAAAATCAGTCCTCCCAGTGACGACCCAGGGCTGATCTCCTTTAAGATGGACTGGTTGGATCTCCTTGCTGTCCAACAGACTCTCAAGAGTCTTCTCCAGCACCACAGTTCAAAAGCATCAATTCTTCAGCACTCAGCTTTCTTTATAGTCCAACTCTCAAATCCATACATGACCAATGGAAAAACCGTAGCCTTTACTAGACGGACCTTTGTTGACAAAGTAATGGCTCTGCTTTTTAATATGCTATCTAGATAATTAATTATTTAATATTTATATTGTAAATTATAATTAATATTATATATTATATGTGTATATAATAAATTTTTAAATAATTTTAAATAATACTTATATAATATTATATACTTTATATATGATATAATTAATATTATAGCTAATATTATAGATATTAGATATTATCTAGATATTAGGTTGGTCATAACTTTCCTTCCAAGGAGTAAGCGTCTTTTAATTTCATGGCTGCAGTCACCATGCAGTGATTTTGGAACCCAAAAAAATTAAGTCAGCCAGCGTTTCCACTGTTTCCCCATCTATTTGCCATGAAGTGATGGGACCGGATGCCATGATCTTAGTTTTCTGAATGTTGAGCTTTAAGTCAACTTTTTCACTCTCCTCTTTCACTTTCATCAAGAGGCTTTTTAGTTCTTCTTCATTTTCTGCCATTAAGGGTGGTGTCATCTGCATATCTGAGGTTATTGATATTTCTCCTGGCAATCTTGATTCCAGCTTGTACTTCTTCCAGCCCAGCATTTCTCACGATGTACTCTGCATATAAGTTAAATAAGCAGGGTGACAATATACAGCCTTGATGTACTCCTTCTTCTATTTGGAACCAGTCTGTTGTTCCATGTCCAGTTCTAACTGTTGCTTCCTGACCTGCATACAGGTTTCTCAAGTGGCAGACAGATGGTCTGGTATTCCCATCTCTTTCAGAATTTTCCACAGTTTATTGTGATCCACACAGTCAAAGGCTTTGGCATAGTCAATAAAGCAGAAATAGATGTTTTTCTGGACCTCTCTTGCTTTTTTCGATGATACAATGGATGTTGGCAATTTGATCTCTGGTTCCTCTGCCTTTTCTAAATCCAGCTTGAACATTTGGAAGTTCACGGTTCACGTATTGCTGAAGCCTGGCTTGGAGAATTTTGAGCATTACTTTACTAGAGTGTGAGATGAGTGCAATTGTGTGGTAGTTTGAGCACTCTTTGGCATTGCCTTTCTTTGGATTGGAATCAAAACTGACCTTTTCCAGTCCTGTGGCCACTGCTGAGTTTTCCAAATTTGCTGGCATATTGAGTGCAGCACTTTCACAGCATCATCTTTCAGGATTTGAAATAGCTCAACTGGAATTCCATCACCTCCACTAGCTTTGTTGGTAGTGATGCTTTCTAAGGCCCACTTGACTTCACATTCCAGGATGTCGGGATCTATGTGAGTGATCACAGCATCGTGATTATCTGGGTCATGAAAATCTTTTTTGTAAAGTTCTGTGTATTCTTCCAACAACACAAGGTAAACTCTACCCATGGACATCACCAGGCGGTCAACACCGAAATCAGATTGATTATATTCTTTGCAGCCAAAGATGGAGAAGCTCTATACAGTCAGCAAAAACAAGACTGGGAGCTGACTGTGGCTCAGATCATGAACTCCTTATTGCCAAATTCAGACTGAAATTGAAGAAAGTGGAGAAAACCACTAGACCATTCAGGTATGACCTAAATCAAATCCCTTATGACTATACAGTAGAAGTGACAAATAAAGATATAAGGGACTAGATCTGACAGACAGAATGCCTGATGAACTATGAATGGAGGTTCGTGACATTGTACAGGAGACAGGAATCAATACCATCCCCAAGAAAAAGAAATGCAAAAAAGAAAAATGGCTGTCTGAGGAAGCCTTACAAATAGCTGTGTGAAGTAGAGAAGACAAACCAAAGGAGAAAAAGAAAGATATACCCATTTGAATGCAGAGTTTCAAAGAATAGCAAGGAGAGATAAGAAAGCCTTCCTCAGTGATCAATGCAAAGAAATAGAGGAAAACTATAGAATGGGGAAGACTAGAGATCTCCTCAAGATAATTAGAGATACCAAGGGAACATTTCATGCAAAGATGGACTCAATAAAGGACTGAAATGGTAGGGACCTAACAGAAGCAGAAGATATGAACTCCAACTCAAGGCCTAAACTATGCTCTTTTAAAAACAGCATTTACAGTGGTGTAGTTAGAACCCCCAAGACTAAAAATCCACTCTTGTCTTCTGCCTATGCATTGCTATCATGTTTTGGAAATCTGTGAAGGTGATCGATTATGGTCTCTCTGAGTCACTAATGTCATCTGTTAATTAAATAAATTTTATAACATCATATACTTTAAAATGAAACCTCCCAGTTTTTAGGAACATTTTTTATAGTTTACTACTTGAGTTTCTATATTGATATGATTTTTATGATTATGTATGTAAGATTTTGTAATTACATATCTTTCACATCCATTTTTCTTTTCTTGTATTCTGAACTATTAAAGTTTTCACTTAATATTTTATTGCAATAGCACCCCTAGGTTCATCTCATAATGTGACTTTTTACCATGATAAGTTTGAAATGTTTCCCTTGTAGCTGAGCTGCCAAAGAATTTGCCTGCAATGCAAGAGACCTGGCTTTAATCCCTGGGTTGAGAAGATCCCCTGGAGAAGAGAAAGGTTACCCACTCCAGTATTCTGGCCTGGAGAATACCATGGACTTTATAGTCCATGGGTTTGCAAAGTGTTGGACACAACTGAACAACTTTCACTTTCACTTCTTAAGCAAAGCTTAAATTGGCTCATCTCTTTCTCTTTCCTCAAGTATCACCACAAACAGATAGCATTATAAACATACTTTGTAGAAGACAGTAGGTTTTTTTTCCTCTTAAATAGACTATGAATATCAATCATTTTTCTCATTTTGCTTGAACCATTTCCTATGCTTGATAAACAATATAAATGTAGGACTCCAAGAGATCTTAAGCAAGATAAAAAGACAGACCATCATACTTAGGTACATACAACAACCAAATACCAAAGGCACAAACGTAATATATAAGAAAATTCTAATACCAGTCAAAGGAATAAAGACAACAAATCCATGCAGATAAACATAAGAATAAATGCTAACTATTCACCAGTAGCAATAGAAACCAAAAGGCAATGAAACATCTCTAAAAGAGAAGTAAAACAGTCAATTTAACATATTCTATCCTGCAAAAATATTCTCCAAAAGTGAATATTAAAGAAAGGAAACTTCAGATAAGCAAAGGCTGAGAGAATTTGCTACCACTCTTCAGTTTAAAGAGAATGAAAGCACTTAAAAACATGTATGTACAAGAACTGAAGAGCATCTAAAATGATAGTTTGTTAAACAAAAAGAACCTTCATTATTTTCACCAGTTTCATTGAAAGACCTAGGATTTTAGATTGTAAGAAGTCTGCAAAGTCAGATTGCATAGAGGGATATAAAGTGTATATATTCGTAAAATAAAATATATATCACATAGGGTGGGAAGGGTTTAAATGAAAGCATACCATTGGTAAGTTACAATACAACAAAGGCATATGATTAATATATAATACATTATTTAGTTAAAGATATATATTATAATCTCTAGAAACTCCTCTAAACACACACACATGCACACACACAAAGGCGATTATATTCAGAGAGAAGGGAAAAGTTAGAACTGAATATGAAAACATATTTGATTAAAATAAGAAAAGTAAGGCATACCAAGGAAAAAAGAACACAAGAAAGAAATTAAATGAGATACAGAACTCTTAGTGATAGCCCAACCATATTGATAATGACAGTAAATAAAAATGGATTCAGAAAAATCTAATTAAAAGTCAGACAATATCACAATGAATTAAAAAGGAACAAGACAGAATTATAGGTAGTTAGCAGAGTACACACTAAAGTAAAGTAAAGACACAGATGGTTTGCAAATTGAAGAATGGAAAGAAAAATATACAAAGTAAATATTTATCATGAGAAAACTGGTATGTTTAAAACACAGATGAAAATAGAGAATACAGACTTCAATTCTGGGAGAATTACCAGTAATGATTGATATTTCATAATAACAAAAGGTGAATTCACAAAAAGTTCTAACAATTTTAAACATGTAGGTACTTCATAACAAAATTTCATAGAATGTGAAGGAAAAATGGATTCAACTAATGGAAGGAATAGACAAACCCATCATCATAGTTGATTGAAGAAGTTAAGGAAATTAGCACTTCTTTCTTACTGTTAACTTTACTGGAAATTGTTAATGTATAAGAAAACAATATTATCATCCAACACTGCCTAATAGATATTTATAGAACACCACATCCAACATAGATGTACATTCCTTTTTGAATGTACATAGAACACTGTCCAAGACAAACCACATTCCAAGCTATAAAACAAGTCTTGATAAATTTAAAAGCATTAAATAATATAGAATATATTCTCCGACCAAAACAGAGTATGTATAGTAATTAAAAATAGTAACATCTCTAAGAAAATCTCAAATAATTAGAAAAAGCAAAGTGACTTCCAACTAACTCATGGATCAAAGAAAAATCACAAAAGAAAAAATTTTTAATATTTTTAACTAAACGACAATATACCACAGTATACCAAAATTTAGAAAACGCAGTTTCACAGGTGCTTAAAATTTATGCAAATAGAGAACCAGATGACTATCAATGATTGTTCAGGCCCTCTGGGAATATAGTAACAAAAACTCCAAACATGGGGATAATTTTGAAGATTAGGGATAATTTTTCTTTTATTACAGTAGAAAGAGCATCAGAATATGATCTGAATCTCTGCCACACCTCTAACTAGCTCACCATTACCTTGTCTTGGTTTCTGTTTAGCAAAATATGGATAATAATATCTAGTAACGCTGCACTGTGGTAATGATAGGCTAAAGAGTCAACACTTCACACAGTCCTAAACACAGAAGACAAGCAATATTAATAATTATTAATAATATTACTATCTCCTAGAATAACGCATTTTCTATGTTCTCTTAATATCTCTTCAATTCCACTGTTTCAACTCAAACAGAAGCTCTGATATCCCACATTTACTCCAAGGATTTCATACCCTGTGTCACAATATGAAAGATGCCTTCTGTTGGGAGCATTTTTCATACCATCATTACATCGATCACTCCACATTTCTACTTCAGTTACTCAGTATCCTCTGAGTTCTCTGTTAATCTTCATTAGTGTATCACTGACATTCATAACCAATTTAATTTAGGTTTTAAATATACCAAGACTTCCAGTGAGGACACTGACATCTTTTTACCTGTCATTAGTTTCCTCATAGCTAAAAATCTCATTAGGAACTCTGCTTTGAAATATTTTTTAATATTTTTCACTTAGAAATTTACATGGCCAACAGCATGACTGTCAGTTGTGATATATATTTTATGACTAAATCATATTTATTTATTATACTTATATAATAAAAACATATTCATTATAATTATAAATATAATAAATTATATTTATTATAGGGCAATAGTAGTCAAAATTTCCATGATGAGACACTCTCAAAGATTCAATATGTTGATTATATTTTTGATGTCTTATTTAATAAAACTATATAAAATATTCATTTTTGCTTCCTCCACATGACTTCTTATTGGATCTTTTCACACCACAAGTCAGTCAACACACTCACATGATTTGTGGACTGTTGGTCCTTTAATGGACCGGAACCTGGTGGTCCAGATGATGAGAGAGGGAACGAAGTAAAGAGGCTAATATTCCCTGGGTTATGCAGCCAGCTTCCGCGCTCCAGGCAATCAGCCAGAAACAAAGAGACAGAGAGAGAGAAAAAGAAAGAAAGAAAGACACGGGGACCAAAGCTCTGATGGATCAAAGGTGTTTTAATCAACATGGCGTGGGCATATATACTGTAGTTACTCTCAGCAAAGATAAAGATTAAAATTCCAGACTTACAAAACACAAGGCGATCCCTATTAAAGAGACAAGAGGGTACTTATCACCATAATGAGAAACTAATAAAGGAAATGCCTGGATTCCTCAGCCCCAGGGAAGGGGTGCCTCTCCTCTTAATTCCTGAATATTCAGGAATTAATAAGGGCCAGAGGATTCCTGACAGTGAACCAAAGATGCAATTATTGTTCATGGCTGACCTTACCACAGGGTATGTGAAAGTGAGTATCAAAATGTAATTCTAAATTTAGCCCTGTAATACATCAATTGTGGAATAGGAATATTTACTGATCTGCTACAAGAAGAGTTAACATTTAAAGCAGAGGTTTGAGTCTTAGGTACCTTGAAAGTAATTTCACAGTTGAATTTACTGGCATGGTAACTTCTCAAATCAGATCAATAGAGCTAGGGAGAAAAATGAATTACAAGTGCAAACATCATTTTCTTAACAAGTTCACAATATCAATTTGTGCATCCAAACAGTCAGCTCCATAGGGGATATTTGTCAAATTGTGATTCTTTTCTTTCATGTGCCTGCTATCAACTATTCACTCACTCAATTCTTTCTCTCCTTCACTTTCAGGTTTATTTGCAGCCTCTGCAGAAATATTGGGTTGGCCCAAAGCAACTTCTTGTCCACCCCCATACAAGCCTTACCAAGCCTCTATGCTCACATATTCTGTCCATGTATTTCACCAACTACAATCTGAAGACATGACTTAAAATTATTTAATGTATTCATCTATGTTTAGCTTAATGACTAAATAGAAATAAGATATCCTGGAAATGTCTTCCCCGATAGCTCAGTTGGTAAAGAATCTGCCTGCAATGCAGGAGACCCCGATTCCTGGGTCAGGAATTCCAGTATTCTTGGGTTTTCCTTACGGTTCAGCTGGTAAAGAATCTGCCTGCAACGCGGCAGACCTTGGTTAGATCCCTGGGTTGGGAAGATCCCCTGGAGAAGGGAAAGGCTACCCACTCCATTATTCTGGCCTGGAGAATTCTATGGACCATATAGTCCATGGGGTTGCACAGAGTCGGACACAACTGAGCAGCTTTCAATATCTTGGAAATACATCCCAGTGTTTGCCTGAGTTACAGGAAGGGAGAGGATGTTCTTATCTATCTGACTGAAGCCATGTAGACTGTGCTTCATATTCTCAACCAGGACTGTTCTAAGTTATTGTGGGATCACTTCTTTCTTGACGGGTATGTGTGTCTGTGTGTGTGTGTTAGTCGCTTAGTCGTGTCCAACTCTTTGCAACCCCATAGACAATAGCCCACCAGTTTCCTCTGTCCATGGGATTCTCCAGGGAAGAATACTGGAGTGGGTTGCCATTTCCTTCTTGACATGAGCCATGACTTATAGTTCTAGAAGAACCCATTCTTGCCTTAATTAAATATCTCTTGCTTACAAAGCAGCCTACACTCTCTACCTGAAGGCACTATGTGAAGAACTGTAAAGGATCTGAGTTTTTATTCTCCTTATGCTCTAACAAGTCGGCCGGCTACACGATCATAAACGTAAATGCTAACAGAAGACAAGCAAGAGACAAAGGACAGTTTACTACTTGGAGCAGTAGCAGTGTCCAGACTGTCAGCACTTCTCTGAGTTCCTGAACCCTGATTCCCACATGACAATACAGAGGGCCAGGTGCCAGGTGACATTTGCACACACAGTGGATTACATTAGGAGAAACTCTGAGCTTATGGAACCTGAGTCTTTTATCAGGGAAAGTAACTAATAACACATGTGCATTTTGCTCTGGAGGAAGATGCTATCTCTCTCTTCCAAGAATGTTCACTATACAAATGTCCTTGAAAATACAGTCCAGGACAGTGATAGTCAGTGCTCTGCTCATAAGATGGGCAGAAACATGAGAGACCTTTTGGAGAACATGGGAAGTGCACTGAGGTCAAAGTCAGGGCAAGGAATTATGTCCACAATTTTAAACTGTTATTGCAGATAAAAGAACTCCTTCAAAGAGGAGATTTCTTTGGGAAAAATAATTAGATGTACATTCAATATTTACATCATCCTAATCAAATTTCAAATATTTTAAACCAGATCTCAACTTATTATAACTTAGCATGGTTTTACAGAAATCTTCCCGTTATTGCTGTCTGATGCCACACAATGGTTAAATATGTTACACATCTCAGAAGTTTGGCCGTTGTAATATAAAACTACTAAGGTTTGTGGAAAGTAGAATATCCAGTTCACTGACTTAATTCTTCATCCTTTGTTTGGCATTATGCTGAGTTAGTCTTGACTCATAGAAATTGATAACAAAAAAAGAGATCCATATTGCATACACCATGGCTACTAGAGAAATCCAGTGTCTAAAAACATAATTTATGATACCAGTGTAGATAAGTAATCAATATGGCATGAAAACATTAAAAAAATGGGTCAGAGAATGTGTTTTTGAGGAAATGGTGATTGATCTATATGTGAGAAATGAATGAGTATTAACCAAGTACATTGAGAGTGATTCTTCAGTCAAATGTGTTGTGTGATTTGTCTACTGAAAAATCTGTCAAAGTGTTCTTTATTTCTCTTATAGTTTTCTTTTTAATTATTCTTTCTAGCACTTTCTTTTGATTCTTTTTTGACTATATATCTCTGTTTAAATTACTCATCTCATCTTAATATTTCATATAAGATATTAATCATGCTTATTTTAAATTCCCTGTCTGATAATTGTAATGTCTCTGTCATGTCTGAGTCTAGATCTGATGACTGGTTTTCCTCTTCAGACTGAGAGCTATTTTACCTTTTGTTTTGCCTTGTAGTGTTTTGATGAAATCCAGGCCTGATATATTGGGTAATAGGAACTGAGGTGAATAGGACTTTAGTATGAGGTTTTATATTAACCTGGCTGAGAGTTGGGCTATATTTAATGTTTGTTCCAGAGGCTTCAAACTCCTCTAATGTCCTTATGCCTTGGGCTTCCCAAGAACTCCTTCTTAGAATCTGGGCCTTATAGCACTTACAGTTGTTATACTATAGTCATGATGATGTGCTGATAAGAAATTGACATGGGGAGGATTCTATAATCTTCTGATTAAATCTCACTATTTAGTGGACCTGTATCTTTCTCCAGTGATATAGTTTTTCCTCTTTGCCTCCTAATCTCTTTCCTAGCTGTGACATTCCCATTATATTTCCTAGAATCCCTATCTCTTGTTGACCATCTTCCTTTCCTTAAAATAGACAGGAAAGCTGGAGGGCCTGGAATGGGATGACTCCCTTCCACTGGGATAAGGCTCTGCCAAAATCCTTTCCCCCAGTGTAGACTTTGTTAAGGAGAGTTCTCTGTTAAGGAGAATCATTCCTCAACAATGACTCCTCCATTCTCCCTGCCAGTGCCATAGAGGAATCTTTTCAGGTCTTCCTTATGAAGAGCTGGTAGGGTTCCTGGAGGTCATCCACTAAGTATGCTGACTCCAAGACTGCAGCCCCAGTGAGTCTCTCACCCTAATGCCAGTCCACAATCAAGCTCCAGAAATATACCTGAAGTATCATTTTATGGCTACCAGCTTATACCCCCAGTGACTTTAGATCCAGTAACCAAATTTCATCTATATCTTACTGAATATGACCTGTCTGTGTAGACTTGAGAGGTCATTTGCTTTTAAAGTCATTTGGCTCCAACAAAAGTCACTGATTTTCAGTATTTTCAACTATTTCTTATAAGGATAGAAGTGACAGATTCCAAGTTCCTTACATATCAGAGCTAAAACTAGATGTCCATTCTTTCTGTATTTTAAATATTACAATATTTAATTTTTTGCTATAAGAAATCCAAACATACAGAAAAGTGAAAAGAATAATATAATTACATGCTTATACACAGCACTTAAATTTAATAACTATTTACACACCACCATACTGGCTTCAATTATTTTTTCACATGTTTTGTGTGTTGTTTTTTTTTTAATCAGTTGCAACTATTACAATATTTTACCCCAAATAATAATATTTCTTACATACTGGCCACATTACTATCCTACTTAACAAAACTGACAATAATCTCAAAATAGCATCTAATTATAAGCCCATACTCAGATATTCCCAAGAGCCCCAACCAGTACAGCTTATTAGTTTAATCCAATAATCAGTTATGAGCTATGACTTGTGTTTGATTTTTTTCTCTTTTAAATGCATTTTAACTTAGGACAAACTACCATTTTTTTTCATGGCATTGATTGTTGAACATAAAAAGCCATCTGTACCACAGAATGTCTGATGTTTTATATTTTGTGTCTTTTTGGTGTTCAATTTTTTCTCCATTGTCTATCTTTTCTGTAAATTGGAAATTAAATCTAAAAATAAGTCTTGAGTATGCTCATTTCAGCAGGACTACTTTGTGGATGAAACTGTGTACCTCACATGCATCATGCCAGAAAGCATCTAAAGCCAGTAGTTCTGCTAGCAGTAATGATATAATTGGCCAATGCATTAAGATGGGACTAGCCAGCATGCTCTAGGTTTCCCATGGCAACCAAAAATAATCTGTTCCCTCCCTATCCTTTACCAGGAGGCCATGCCCTACAAGGGAGAGCCACCCAAGTTCCCACTTTCCCCAGATCTGCCCAAGTACAGTTGTGGTAGGTTGTGTTCTACTAACCTGAATTCTATTTTACTTGAAGAGGACTCCTTATCTAGTTCACATAAGTGTACTTTGGGCAGCATTTGTCTGGAAAATTATATGCTGATTTCCATTTTAGGAAGATCACTTTTTTGCAATGTAGAAAACAGATTTGAGTAAGATTAGACAGAAAGTATAGATTCAAATAAAATATACTTGGCCCAAATGAGGAAGATACAGGGCTTGAGTACATGAGTAATGATAGAAATTAGACAGACAGAATGCAAGAAATATTTAGATAGTAAATGGATATAAACCTCAGATTTCTATAAGCAAAAATCTTTACATTTGCAGTTAACATCAAACATCTCCTTGCCTTTCTAATGAAACAAAGAGAATCAAAATATTGTATGGAATAACTAAAAGCAGAGATTTTGAGTAGGTCATAAGTACTGTATTTGTGACACTAAATAATTTCAGGTTTATTCAAAACTTTAACATTAAAATGAAAAGAAAGATTGCTGCTAATTCAAGTACAGAGTATGTACAATTCAAATCCATAGTTACGTAGTTTCCATTATTCATAGAAGCATCCCCAAATGAAGGACCTGACAAAACTGTTAAGGAGGAAAACTTCACTGAACCAAATGACAATTAAGACAATTCAAGACTTTTGCAACAGGGGAGAGAGATTGAACTCAACTTTCCTGAAACAAAAGCTAGGCGGATCTGCCGGGTGAGGGAATGAAAGAGTACTGGAGGACTCTGAGGAAGGAGGAGGAGGATGCCCAAAGTGATTGGGCCATTTGTGTCTGCTTGTGATTTATGGAAGGTAGGCTCCTACCCTTGCTCAGAGACTAGGAGACAGAAGCCTATCTTTCTTGATGACTGCATTGCAAAAAGATGGATCCCAAGTCCCAAAGAAACATATTCCTAGGTTACAGGAGACTTACACCTCCAAAGAGCAGTAAAAGAATTTACAACTGCAACTCTACAGTAAAGGAAAGGGAGCTTATAGTCAGAGGTCATGAGAGGAACAATAAAAGATAAGTAAAAGTGAAAGTCGCTCATTCATGTCTGACTCTCTGCGACCCCATTGACCATAGTTCATGGAATTCTCCAGGCCAGAATACTGGAGTGCGTAGGCTTTCCCTTCTCCAGGAGATTTTCCCTACCCAGGGATCAAACCCAGGTCTCCCTCATTGCAGGCAGATTCTTTACCACCTAAGCCACAAGGGAAGCCCAAGAGTACTAGAGTGAGTAGGCCATCTTTGTCAAAACACTCAAACAATAGAGGCTAAAAGCAAAATAAGATGCCCGGAAAAAGACCTTATGAATATAAATATGCTGACTGTCAATGTTGTGTTTAGCTGTATTAGTAAAACAGCATAAGGTAAATAAAAAACACACTCCTTTTATATAGTATAGTAATGAGAAAAAGGAATGCCAAGGGGGAAAAAATGATCTCCTGATTTTCAATTTACAAATTTTGCAGCTACTAATTCACCTTGAAAGACTTCAAACTGAAGCAAGCTTCAGAAATATGCAAAGCCTGGCACTCTGTTCAAATAAGGAGGTAATTTTTCTCTGTGTCCCTGAGGCAGAAGTAGTTATTTGACATAATCTCTTCTAATTATTGGAGTGGATTTTCTCAAGCTAATCATATGCATTCTGTCTCAGCTCTAAATGAGCATAAATAATTTGGATAGTGAGACTGTCACAAAGAAGCAAATAAACCAACTAGACAAAGGTAGTTAGCCTTATGTGACGGAATTCTCCACTGCTATCAAAATTAGTGAAAGTGCTACTTCAAGCTAATAGCTGACTTCAGGATTTTGTAAGGCAGAAAATAGCAATACTTTAGAGTTGTATTTTCATTTTCCAAGATAGTTTTTATGGTTTGAATTGTGCCCCCTCCAAAATATATATATATATGATGCAGTCCTAAACCCCAGTACCTCAAAGCATGACCAACTTTGGAGCTAAGAACCTTCACGCAGATCTTCGTGACACCTTAGACCGTAGCCCACCAGGCTCCTCAGTCCACGGGATTCTCCAGGCGTGAATACTGGTGTGGGCTGTGTGCCCTCACCCAGGGGATCATCCCGACCCAGCAACTGAACCTGCGTCTCCCTTGTCTCCTGCATTGCAGACAGATTCTTTACCCACTGAGCCATCAGAGAAGCCCCTTACAGAGGTAATCAAGTTAAAATGAGGTCATCATGATGGGCCCTAATCCTATGTGGTTGGTGAGGGAAATGTGAACAGATAGAAACAGGCATAGATGGAAGACAGCCATCTGCAAGCCAAGGAGAGCTGTCTGGAATAGATAATTTCCTCAGAATAAACCGCCTGCAGGAGGAACCAACCCTGCTAATACCTTGATCTCAGACTTCGAGGCTTCAGAACTTCGAAACTATAAATGTCTGCTGTTTCAGCCACTCAGTGCACAGTACTTTGTTAACGGCAGCACTAACAAACTAATACAAAGGAGCTGGGACTAAAAAATTGGAATTTTTTTTTTTCAATTTGGGGGTTACTGTCTGCTTACTCAACTTCAGTTTTTTTTTTTTTTAATGTTATCTTTCTCACTTTTGTTGACTGTTGTGCCATGCTTCAATGCCCACTTGGTTTGATTCATTCAGTTGTCTTCTCAAAGCAATTTTATTTGAATTTGGCTTCTAAATATGAACATGGGATGGTTCTTAAATCTTTGCATAAATAAATTTTTACTAAATCCAACTGGCCTGCTGAGTCAGAATCTCAAATCCTTTTTAATTAGCTCAATAAGAACTTAGTAACATACACACATACCTCTAAATTTTTGGTGGATAATAAATACACCCAAGTCCATACAAAATACTAACTTTCCTATTATATGAAAATCCTAACACAATTCCTCTTCCAAATGTGAAAACTATTGTCCTGGAGATTCATATTTGGACATGTTTATTTTGAGAACCAAAGTAAGCTTAGGTATGAAGTGTCCTCACCTAGTTTATCATGAATATATACAAACTTTAATTCAACCCACTAGTACTGGATTATATTAGTCAGCTACTAAGAAGAAATTTTTAATAAAATGCCAGGTATATAAATTGTTAATATTCAAGGTCTCAATGTGACATTTCTTCTATAAATGATACTGCCTTCAGGATTATCTTACTTCCTAATGTTCTTGATGGATCCAAAGGATACTGTAGAAAACTAAATTTTGAAAGCTTTACATAGATGAAAGCCAATCATAAATAATGCATTTTTGCATTTAGATAAGATGTTCAGTTTGCCTATTTTAAGGTTTTGTTTTGTTTTTTTAAATGAAGCTATTCTGTTTTGGAGAAGGAAATAGCAACCCACTCCAGTATTCTTGCCTGGAGAATCCCATGGACAGAGGACCTGGCAGGCTACAGTCTGTGGAACAGCGAAGGGCTCTTGTCTTGCCCTTGGAGGCTTAGTTCCTGATGTCCCCTCTCCTGGAATGCTCTTTCCTAGAAAGTCTCTTTGCTCAATCTCTCATCTTCTTCAAGTCTTTTCTCAAGTCTCTTCTTCATAAAAAGAAACCTAACTGCAAATTCAATATAGCAAACTGTCCCTCTACCCCTGGCATTTGAGCTCTCCCTTACACGCTCTAATTTTTCTTCTTAAAGTAGCATTTGCCACATGTTAAAATGTTATAGGGTTTTATAATATATTATTTCTGTTTTCATCACTCTTGTGTGTGTGTGCTCAGTTGGTCAGTCATGTCCAATACTTTGGGATCTCATGGACTGCAGACCTCTGGGCTCCTCTGTCCACAGGATTCTCCAGGCAAGAATACTGGAGTGGGCTGCCATCCCCTTTTCCAGCTGATCTTCCTGACCCAGGGGATAAACCCAGGTCTCCTGCATTGCAGGTCTGAGTCACCAGGGAAGCCTTCATCACCCTTAAACCCTAATAAACTCTTGAGTGTAGTGATCTCTTTCTGTTTCTTCTTGTATCCTTTGTTTCAGGAATACTGTCTGACGCATAGTTCACACTCACTAAATATTTGTAAATGACTGTATAAATGACCAGCTACAGAGAAAAGGGCTTGCTACTCCTTGTTCCTTTTGGATAAGTAAACAAACAAATCAACCCTCTTTGGAGTCTTTGAGGAAGGAGAAGTCTGCACCTGCCTGCCTGCTGTGGATTTGAAGAGAAGCTGCTCTGGTGAGCTGAATAGACAGAAGAGGAACTGGATTTCCTTCTCACTGGCTGAAACTCCAAAAAAGGAGAAGCTGCTTTGCTTTCCACCATATGTTGGTTTGCTGCTACAGGAGATCTGCCAGCAGTTTGATCTTAGTGACTTCTAAGGAATCACAAAATTATGACAAATGCAAAATGCATCTCATTTAAAGGCACTCAGTTACCTGAGGAAGACTAAATTGAATACCTAGTATGGCCAGCTTCTACTGAAATGGAGCTGAAGAAAAGGCAGAAAAGAATGTTACAAAGCAAAACAAAACAAGTAGACAGTACCAAAACTTTCAGAAAATAACAAAGGAGGGAAGATATCCTTCTCATTTTCTGAAGCCAGCATGATTACCTCTATATCAAAGCCAGCAAAAGAAATTACATAAAAAGAAAGCTCCAGATGGATATCCCTCATGAACATAGGTAGAAAATTTCACAACAAAATGTTGGCAAATTAATGTAACGGTATATTAAAAACATTATACAACATGAGCAAATCAGATGTATCTCAGAAAACAAGTTAACATAGCATTCAAAGAGCAATGAATATAATTCTCTATATTCTCAGATTGGAAAAGAAGAAAAAGCACTGATTTCAATAACTGTAAAAAAAAGTATTTACCAAAACCCAACAACCACCCCTGATTTTAAAATCTCTCACCAGTCTAATAACAGAAGGGAACATTCCCATACTAATCACAAATATCTACAGAAACCCACTGCTAATGTTTTATTTAATGTTGAAACACTGAATGCTTACCTAAAACTTCAGGAATAAGGCAGGGACATCTGTTCTCACCACTTGTATTCACCTTAATAATAGAGGTCTTCAACCCTGCACTAAGGGAAAAAGAGGAAGAGGAAGAAAAATCATAAATATCGGAAAGGAAAAAATAAAATCTTCTTAATTCAGAGATATGATCTTACATGAAGTAAGTTATAAGGGATGTGCAGAAAAAAGATACAAAGTAATAAGTAAACTTATGGACATCAAATATTCAAGGTCAGTATGCAAAATTAATTTACTTCTAAATGCCAACAATCAAATTGGGGATTGAAAATAAAAATACTATTTTTCTAATTATATCAAAAGTGTATACTACTTAAAGATAACCTTAGCAAAGAATTACAGAATATTGTTGAAAGAAATTTTAAAAGATGAAAATAGAGAGATATATGAGAGAGTCCTTTCCTAGGCAGGTTGATAGAAAGTTTAGGGGTCCCCAAGGAGAGAGGGGTCTGGAATTCTCAAGGATGAAGAAAGGACACGCTTGTTTGTCCCTCTACATTCCTTAGGATTGTATAACAATAGTGTATCCTGCTTGAGGACAGTCTCTGGAAAAAAACCTTCTGGCTAATCTTATTATCTTAAAATGTAAATTATGGGAGTAGGTCTAGTGAGGTCTTTACAACCTCCAGACATTCTTTTGATTCACTGTAATAACTAATTAGAGAGTATATAATTCCATTGCTAACACTAGCAAGGGGGTACTCTTTCTGCCCCCTTCTGATGCCTATGTCAGAAGCTTTCTCTATCTCCTTTATACTTTAATAAAATTTTATTACACAAAAGCTCTGAGCGATCAAGCCTCGTCTCTGGCCCCGGATTGAATTCTTCTCCTCCAGAGGCAAAGAATCCCGGCGTCTTTGCATGTTCAACAATAACCTTTCATATAGTATATCATGGGATAAGAAAAATAAAATAAAATAGGAATTCTCCCCAGATTGATATATAGAATTATCGCAAACCCTTTCAAAATTACCGCAGGCTTCTGTGCAGAAATTTGGAAGCTGATTCTAAAATATATATGGAAAGATGAATAACCCAGAGTAGTCCAAATAATATTGAAACAAATGGCAGCACTATACTCTCCAAATTCAAAATTATAATAAAGCTATTACAATCAAGAATTGTGGTTCTATCAAGGAAAGAAACAGATAGATCAAAGAAACAGAATTAAGAATCCAGAAAATAATTCTTATATTCATGGTAAATTCAGTTTTAACAAAGGTGCCCCTAAACCCAGTGAATAAGAGACAGTTTTTTCAACAAATGGTACTCACATCATTGTAAAACCACATATGAAAAGATATATCTAGCCTCTTAACTCACAACATACACAAAGATCAACTCAAATTGGATCATAGACAAATATAAGAATTAAGTCTATTAAAAAAACTGGGCAAAATATGTAAAAAGAAACTTCAACAGAGAAAAGGCATATATTTATACATGGCAAATAAACACATGAAATTATGTTTCACATCATTTAAATATCATTAGAGAAATGAAAATTAAAACCACAATGAAATACTAATATAAACAATTTAGAATGGTTAAAATTAAAAAGAAAAAGATCAAATTTTGGAAAGAATGTGTAGCAAGTGGAACTCATACACTGCTGGCAGGAATGCAAACTGGCATGGCCATATTGGAAAGCAGTTTGGCAGTATCTTATAAAGATAAACATGCATTCAACATACAACTCAGCTATTTCACTCCCAGAAGAAATAAAAACATCTGTCTACACAAAAAAGTTATATTTGAATGGTCTTAGAAGCTTTATTCATAATAAGATAAAGCTGAAAAAAATCCCAAGGCCTATGAACTGGTGAATGGGTAAACAACAGGTGATAGATCCATACAATAGAATAAGCAATCAAAAGTAACAAACTATATATTCAGATAAATACATGATTTTTTGCATAGATGAATCTTTTTAAAAATATATATATTTTTTAATGTGGACCATTTTCAGTCTTTATTGAATTTGCTACAATATTGCTTCTGCTGTTTATGTTCTGGGTTTTGGGCCATGAGGCATGTGGGATCTTAGCTCCCACCCAGACCAGGGATCGAACCTGTACCTTTGCATTGAAAGATGAAGGCTTAACCACTGGATCACGAGGGAAGTCCCTTGCATAGATGAATTTTAAAAGCATTATGCTAAGTGAAAGGGTTTCCCTGGTGGCTCAGTGGTAAAAAACCCACCATCAATGCAACAGACTCAGGTTTTGTTAGGGGAAGCACACTAACTGAAACTGCCCACCCTGTCCAGGCACCACAGTAACCATTTGCATGAGTTGTTTTACGATAGGAGGTCCTGGTAAGGAACACGGAACCAATAAGCCACCACCAACCAGAAGAGTTCAGGAAAGGTCAAATGGAAACACCACATGTCTGACTACCTCCCAGAATCCTTCTCGCTGGTATCCATCTTGGCTGAACAAGGCATGCACCATCAGGAAGGACTCTGAGTCAGAATGACTGGCTAAAGACAACTAGAAACTAATCCCATCACCATAAAACCCAAGACTGCCAACCATGTGGCAGAGCTGTTCTCCTGGGTTCCCTTACCCGACTGCTCTCTGCCCCGGTACCCTTTCCCAATAAAATCTCTTGCTTTGTCAGCACATGTATCTCCTCGGACAATTCATTTCTGAGTGTTAGACAAGAGCCTGGTTTCTGGCCCCAGAAAGGGTCCCCCTTCCTGCAACAGTTAGATCCCTGGGTCAGGAAGATCCCCTGAAGGAGGGCATGGCACCCATTCCAATATTCTTGCCTTGAGAATCCCATGGACAGAGGAGACTGGCAGACTATAGTCTACAGGGTCACAGAGAGTCAGGCATGACTGAAGAGAAGATGCACGTGCTAAGTGAAAAGTCAGAATCACCAGAAATAGACACTGTATGATACTGTATGATTCCACTTCATATAAAATTCTACATAAAGGTCTGTGGTTGACTGTTCCATGGAAGGAAGAGAGGATGAACTGCAAATGGGTACATGGAAATGGGTGATTCTAATATTCTCAGGCTTTCACCTACTTTTTTAATGATATTGTGTCTAAGTTATATCTCATATAGTGAAAAAGTTTGAAAAATGCAAATTCACATTACACAAACTGTCTGTATCTGAACTTAGAACTTTATTCCTGCACTAAGGAGCTGTATTCTAGACAGCTACCTTCTGAAATGCCAGGAGAGCAAGAGCACTGAGAGAGAAGAGCAGACTCTGCTCTGTCTTCGCCACTGGGCTCTGTGTTTGGGGAGCCTTCACCCAAATGGCTTCACATCTCTGGCAGCCTTCGCTTCCCACTCACACCCAGTCACCAAAGCAAACAAACAAAAACCAAATGTCATAGTTTTTTTTTTAAAAGAAGTTCGTAGAATCTTCCACAGAGGAATTCATATTTTCTTTCCTGGTGTTCCTATGAAACTTCATATGCCTCTAACTTAAAATTTTTCAAATTTGATGTGTACTACTACATTTTATTTACATTTATCTAATCTATTGGACTGTTCCTTGTTATGAAACCTATTTTGGGTAAATAGTTTTTGTGGTCTTACAATGCCTTGGTCCAGTGGCACAGATCTGGTAAAGCATATTTCAGTGTTTTTGTGTGTGATTAGTCCAGTTGTCTTCAGGAACTTCTTTCCAGGATCCAAGCTATTAGATATAACCATTTTTCTTACAAGCTAATATTTCTTATAAAGTCTAAGAACTAAATGCCATTTTGAACATTTGTTTATTTAAATAAATTTTTATATTAAAATGTAATTTAATTTTTATATTGAACCGTTGTTTCTGTTTCTATTAAATTCAAATTCTATTATAGATTAGAAAAGAGAAAAGTGCATATGTGTATATGTCCCTTTTATAAATTATACCATATACCTCCTAGATTATCAGTTACTTGAATATTTATTACAAGGTAACTATTTAATATGAAAAAAATAATAAATGCATTTCAGTAATTTTTTCTTTCATCTTTTCCTCCTCTCTCCAGCTTCTTTGTTCCCTAAAGAAAAAAGATCATATACTGGGGACATAACACTTACAAAATTCAAAAGCACTAGAACAATATACATATAAATTTTGAAAACAACTATTTAAAGTTTTGTAGTGACTGAATCTTTCCTTTCACATCACTATTTTTCATTATTCCTATTTGCTGTTTGAAGTGGTAACTATTAATCAGTGATAATTCAACTTGTATATTCAGATAATATAATTTTTATACTAACTGAAAAAAATTAAGAGTTGAAAATATGTTAAGAAGTTTTATTACTATATAATCAAATTAGTACTTTTGAAAATATAATAACATTTCCAACTACAAGTATAAATTACAGTTGAAAATTTACAAAGAATGTTACCCAGAAATAAATAATAAACAATGTATCTTTGTGACTTATAAAGAACATATTCTATTCACACATCCCTCAGATTTTAATATTTTGCAAACACACATTTTTAGGTTTCCCTTCCCTTAAATAAGAAGGACAAATAGTTGATGTTAATGAAAAATGCCCTTCTTAGAAAGTGTACAGCAGTTTTATTTTAGTCCATTTTGAATGAAAGGAATAACTTTATTCAAAAATAAACACCAAAATCCAAACTAACAACATTCATTTGTTCAAGCTGGTAATCTGTCACTTTAGTTATCAGAAAATGAAGTGAATCATTTATAATCTTGCATTTATAATGTTAATCCAGTGAATACGTTTGATCTCACAGATCAAAAATTCAGCTTTGACATCTCTCTTTTTTTTTTGTATCTATTTTGGTACTATTTATGTGTAGACTATTTAGAGTTTTCATGTGAAATGTGCATTTGATCCTTATTTATGAAAACAGTAAAAAATTATAATTAATAAAAATAAAAAATTTGAGTTAAATTCTTTATCTTAAAATACTGTTCTGGAATTTTATGGGAGATCATAGCCACAGACAGGCATTGCAAAAAACATCAAGTAAGCCGTTGATAATCATCAGTCCATCTCATATAGGTCATCACAGGATCAGTATGCTGAATGTGTACCCTCTATGTCATGGAGAAATCTATGTACAAAAGGGACTTTACACAATAAAAGCTCCCAGGGAAGAAAAAAAAAAGAATAAGTTGAATCATATACTCAAAAGCATTTCTTACTAATGATTAGCACCTTTAGCATATTTAATGATGTTCAAACAACGCTGCTGCTGCTGCTAAGTCGCTTCAGTCATGTCCAACTCTGTGCGATCCCATGGACTGCAGCCTACCAGGCTCCTCTGTCCATGGAATTTTCTAGGCAAGAGTAGAAACAATGCTAAATATACTTATATTGCTCAAGAAAAGAGCTATTTTTAACCAACCAAATAAAAGCTCATTTTGAAATGACCCTTCACAATTCTTCCTGATCTCAAGGGAATCTCAGTTCCTGTTAACTCTGTACTACAATGGAGCAATTAACACACATCCCAGCAGCTTAGCTTCTGTTTGACTGTGATTGTTTTTAAGTTGTCAAGGGACTGAAACCATACTCTAATAAGACAGACCATGACATGATCAAACAGTCTCTCTAAAAGCATGGTATAGTCACAATTCAACTGGTTTAAACTGAGAGGCAGTTCTCCAAAATGTATTTACCCTAGTTAATGCCTAGCAAGATTTAGTTATCTATTCTGTTCTATATTATTTTGCCTTGGAGATTTAGCAGATTTAAGGAAATGAAAGATGCTTCAAAAGTGACTAGAATAAACTGGAATAAATCGTTAGCCTTAAGAACTCGGCAGTTAGCATAAAGACAACGTAGTTCAAACCCCCTTTTTTTCCCCACAGATAAATAGAATTCTAACTTAGTATGTTATCTGTCTATCCAGCTATCTAATATATCTATCTCATCTACCTGTTTACTATCTGCCTATCAACTGCTATTATCAACTACTGTGTAAAAACCTACCCTAAAATTTAGTAGTTTAACAAGCATTTTGTATCACATTGATTTGTGGGTCAGGAAAAGCAGCAGAGCTCATTCGGGCATTTCCTCTATTACACATGGAACTGACTGGATCACTCCGTGGTGTCAGGCTGGTCCCTGAGCTGTTCTGAAGAATCTAAGATGGCCCCAAGCATATCCCTGATAACATGGCAGGAAGATTAGAAAGCAAGAGACTGCTGTAGGTCCCTTCTTTATGTAATCTCAAGGACTCTTCTTGGCTTTCTCCAGTAGGGTAGTTAGATTTAATATATGGAGGCTCATAATATGTATGGGCTTCCCTTGTAGCTCAGTCAGTAAAGAATCTGCCCGCAATAGAGGAGACTCAGGTTTGATTCCTGGGTCGGGAAGATCCCCTGGAGAAGGAAGTGTCAACCCACTGCAGTACCCTTGCGTTGAGAATACCATGGACAGAGGCAGGCTACAGTCCATGAGGTCATGAGTCGGACACAACTGAGCAGCTAAACCACCACCATAATATGTATGATTCCAGAGACAAAGATGGGAACTGCTGGTACTTTTAAAGACTAGACTCAGATTTAAAATAATATGCTTTACTCTGTTAGCCAAGTAACCATATGCCAGCCTGGATTCAAGTGATGGGGAAACAGACCTCATCACTCATTAAGGACTTTTGCCATTTTAAATATGCCATAGTTCTCTCTCCAGCCACTAATAATTTCTACTTCTTCCACGTGCAAAATACACTCAGCTCTTCCCAAGAAGAGCTTATCCTATTTCAACACCAACTTCATGCTCAATATCTTATTACCTAAATTAGGTCCAGGTGTGAACAACATGCCCTGTGTAAAATTCCTCTTAAGCCAAAGATCAGTGAATTAAAGAAATGTTATATGCTTCCCTCCATATGTACCCATAACAGAATGAAGGGTTTCTTCTTTTGTAAATCTATGAGAAGCCACTAGAACCCAGTTGGCCCTTTGCGAATTATACCCGAAAGCTCCTTAGTTTAAGCCAGTAGGTGTATTTCCAATCTTCCCCACTACTGTCAGTGACAGTGTTGCTGAACTTTCCACCAGTAAATAACAAAGGACTACTTTTAATTCAAATACACTTTTCTTACTGTCCTTCAAGCCCACATCTACTTTCAAGTTTCACTATCAGTCTCCTTGACGTCCAGGGTTTACCCACTGTTGGCCCAAAGCTAATGTTACGTGTTTCAGGATTTTGTTATGGCAGCATCCCACTTCCAGGTAACAAATTCAGTTCCAGTTATCTACGTCATAGACTACATCATAGACTGCTACACCATAAATTATCCAGCACTTAGTGGCTTTAAACAAAAAAATATATTTTTTTTATATATCGTGATTTTGTGCGTCAGCAAAAGCCAGTCTGAGCCGAAATGGAATCTTGAAAAGGATTTCTACTGAATAAATTGCTATTATGACTAGCGATTCCAGGCTGTTTAAACAATAACATTCAGGCAGTGTAAAAAGACAAACAAACAAAAACAAAAAGCATTATCTAAGAATAAAGCTATATGTAAGCAATGGTACAAGCTGCCTCACTGGCTAGGTAATTGGGCTTCATACTCCATGCACTGAGGTTACTGTGTGGTATTTAAGGAGTGGCTGAGCTGAATGCAGGGTTCCACACAGCTGCAGTCACAAACCTACACCTTTACAGGGACAGTTATCAGGGCTCATATTGGCTCTTCACCCTCTCTGTTTCCTCTCATGGACACTCTATGTGTTCTTCTGGCTAGGCAGCTTGACTTCTTATACTTCAGGGATCCCAGAGACCAAGGTGAAGCCAATAGCACACTTAAAGGCTACGGGAGTAGTTACTCTGGCTGAGTGCCAATTCTGCCATCTTCCAAATCAGTCACAAGCCAGCCCAGAAGCAAGGTTGGGGAAAAGGATTCTACTTCTAAGTGGGAGGAATGTCCTAAAATGTGTAATAATTTTCAATCCATCACAAGCAACATGCTCAAGGTCATTCTGGGAGTTAGTGGAGTAGTTTGGGTTTGGAAGCAGGTCTCCTAAACCCCAATTTTTCTTTGTAAATGTTCAGAAAACTAAGATCATGGCATCTGGTCCCATCATCTCATGACAAATAGATGGGGAAACAATGGAAACAGTGAGAGACTTTATTTTCTTGGGCTCCAAAATCACTGCAGATGGTGACTGCAGCCATGAAATTAAAAGACTTGCTCCTTGGAAGAAAAACTATGATCAACCTAGACAGCATATTAAAAAGCAGAGACATTGCTTTGCCAACAAAGGTCTGTCTGGTCAAAGCTATGGTTTTTCCAGTAGTCATGTATGGATGTGAGCATTGGACTATAAAGAAAGCTGAGCGCTGAAGAATTGATGCTTTTGAACTGTGGTGTTGGAGAAGACTCTTGAGAGTCCCTTGGACTATGAGGAGATCAAACCAGTCAACTGTAAAGGAAATCAGTCCTGAATATTCACTGGAAGGACTGATGCTGAAGCTGAAATTCCAATACTTTAGCCACCTGATGCGAAGAACTGACTCATTGGAAAAGACCCTGATGCTGAGAAAGATTGAAGGTGGGAGGAGAAGGGACGACAGAGGATGAGATGGTTGGATGGCATCATCGGCTCCATGGACATGAGTTTGAGTAAACTCCGGGAGTTGGTGATGGACAGGGAAGCCAGGCGTGCTGCAGTCCATGGGGTCACAAAGGTTGGACTCGACTGAGCAACTGAACTGAACTGAACTAAAATGTTCACATTGCCTTTAGAATTGGGCTTCTCTTTCATTTTCATTTTTTTTTCTCTTTAAGATCAATTTGTCCTTATTTTTTAATGTACTCTGGATAAATATCAATCTTTCACAATCTTAGATGGGCAAAGTAACTGAGCGACTTTTCATACCAGAGTTTGGAGATATAAAGTTTACTCTCCCTGTGGTCAAGGGAATCATTCAACATTTATTACATTCAATATCCTTTGTCCATATTAAAAAATGCTTATAACAAAATATTTCAGTTTAATAAAATAATGAATCCATGTGCTTATCCAACACTTAAAAATAAAATACTATTTATTTCTATAGTAGTCTGTATTCTTCCTTTTGATTCATTCCTCTTCATTTCCTCCCAAGTAGCCACTATGGTGAATTAAATGTATGTGCTTATATATCTATATAGATCCATGTCTATATCTACATCTATGCCATGTTTAATATTTTTTTCTTTTGCTAATTGTTGCTCTATATCTTTTTGCCCATTTTTATGCTCAAATCTTTTTTGAAGTTTTTTTTTTAATTTATGTATTTTAGTTATTAATGTTAAACATTTACATATCTTGCAATTACTGTCTCCTGGACCATAGAACGTGGCATTATTGTTGTTCAGTTGTGTTTGGCTCTTTGCAACCCCATGGACTGTAGGCTTTCAGGCATCCCTGCCCATGGGATTTCCCAGGCAAGAATACTGGAGTGGGTTGCCATTTCCTTCTACAGATCTTCCTGACCTAGGGACTGAACCCATGTCTCACACTGCAGGCAGATTTTTTACCCCTGAGCCATCAGGGAAGCCCACCCATAGGATTACTATGTCATTTATTTTAATGTTGTCTTTTAGAAAACAGATGTTTCTAATTATAACATTTTTATTTTCCTGATTAGATTTTCATTTCTCCTAAAATTGATTTCTGGGCACGGTAGGAGGTAAGCATATACCTTCCTTGTTTCATATGAATAACTAATCCCATCATCATTATAAATGTAGAAGTTAATTCTTTCCATCACAGATCTATGGTGCCACATCTCTCCTCAAACAGGGTTTAATATGTTTTTATTTCTCCATTTTGTTCCATTGGTCCATTTATCTATCTCCTAACACAAATACTACTACATTATTTTTGAGATGTATTTGGTAAATACTCTCAGCTTATACTTTTTCAAATCTAAATCATTTTTGGCCCTCTTAATCATCTTATAAGTGAAATCATCAACTTGTTCATTCCATAGAAACCATGAAGGGATCAGGATTGCTAATGTATTAAGTTCATATATTAATAAGGACTGAAATACCCTACATATATTGTTAAGAAGTTTTATGAACACCTCTACATTCAATTCTTCAATGCTTTTCAATAAAAAGTTACAATTTTTAAAAAAAAAGTTATAATTTCCCCCTAAACAATTTACACTTCCTTTATATGTATTACATAGTGCTTTACAGCTTTTATTGTGTTTATAATCTTATCCTATTTGTTGTTGCTGTGTATAAGAACATCATGGATTTATGATCTTATATATGGCTACCTTTCTGAGCTCACATTAATTCCAAATATTTCTTTATTAAATTTTCTAGGTACAAATATAAACATATTATGTGAGGATATCGAAAATTTTGTTTCTTACTTTCAAAATCTTACAACTTTTATTATTTTTTGTGTTCCAGCCCTGCTTAGGGCCTCAAGCACGATGTTAAATAAAAATGGCCACAGCAAGCATTCCTGTCAACTTCCTGAGTTAAAAGAAAACACTTCTTCTGTCACAAAATACGTGTGATTTTTGCTGAGATTTTAGGAGACAGTTTTCCAGTTAACACCAAATATACTTACAGCTTCATTTTTTTCTTAATGATAAATAAACACTGAATTTATAAAAAAATTTCTATACACATAAAATGAACATATGTTTTTGTTCTTATTTAATATAATTTGTGTAATACACTAGTTTTCACCATTAAATATTTCCAGGAATAACTGGACTATGCCCAACTCAATCATGAATACTTTCTTTTAATACAGTACTAGATTTAGTAAGCTAATATAATTTAAAGCTATTTGTGCATTTACTTGTAAATGAAATTGCCCTGTAGCTTCTCTTTGAGCGCATCATGGAGTAACACTTAACACCACAATTTCTAAAGCCAATCTGTTTGGATTTCAGTCCATGCTTTACCAATTACTACCTGTGTTATCTCAGAAAAATTACCAAAATTTTTTCCTTCCATTGCTCATATGCAAAATGGAAACAGTAATTGTACCTACTTCTACTTCACTTGGTGGGTAAAAGGAATAATTGAGTTAACATTCATAAAGTGCTTAGAATAACATTCAACACATAGGTACGACATGAGGTTAATAAAAATACCATGGGGCACTCTTTCTGCTTTAATTATCAGATATGTATCAAATTCCTTAAATGAGATAGACAAGATTAATGCTTTTCTATTACTGAATCAATTTTTATGAGATTCAATTGTCTATTACTTGAACATTTGACAGTGGATCTGGTCCTTTTTTTTTTTTCGTTTGTTCATTTGGAGGGGCATAGTACATGATTACGTTCAAATTATTATTTTTTGAAGTTCTTTCAAACTTTCTACCTTTTTTTCTTGTTTTTGATACTACAAGAAAATACACGCAAATTCTCGCAACTTGGTGTTTTTGTGACAAGAAGACAAAGAATTCAGATGCTAAGAACAAATAATACAAAGTATAGGGTAAAGGGGAATGAATTCACAGTGTTATTGCCCAGGTGACTCAGTAAGCTAAGAACCTGCCTGCAATGCAGGAGACACCGGAGATACAGGTTCAATCCCTGGGTCGGGAAGATCCCCTGGAGAGTGCATGGCCACCCACTCCAATATTCTTGCCTGGAGAATCCCATGGACAGAAGAGTCCAGCGGGCTACAGTTCATAGGTCGCAAAGGAAGCAACTTAGCACATATCAAGTACAGAGAGATGTCTTCTTTGAATAAAGGTTCTACTCATTTCCTATGGCTTCTGTAACAAAATACCACAAACTGGATGGCTTAAACAACAGAAATGTGTGTCTTATAATTCTAGAGGCTAAAAGTCTGAAACCAAGGTGTCAGCAGGTTAGTTCCTTCTGAGAGGGAAGGAAATGGGACCAGAAAATCTGTTGGGACCAGATCAGGAGGAGCCTGGTTCCAGGTGCCTGGTAGAGCACCATGGTAAGGACCTGGAATTTATTCTGTGTGATATAGGAAATCACTGGGAGTTTTGATCTGATGAGTGGCAAGATATGACTTTGTAGAGAATAAATAAAGATATCAAGTGTAGAAGAAAAGAAACTTATTATGCAGTTACCACAAAAATGCACAGGGAAGATTATAGTGGTGGCTAAGAATAGTATGGTAAGGAGAAACCACGAGAATTGACTTGACAGTATCAGTAGATGTATTTTGAAGAAAGATCTGCATATTTTGCTAACAGGTTGGAGTATTATTTTGGAATGCTTAGGTTAATATCTCAGGCTACAATTTTTCAGACCATGTGGCTGATATAAATTTGAATTTCAACTTCCAGTAGGAGTCAGAAAGATGGCAGAATAGGTAGTCACCAGTTTGTGTCCCCTGACACAAACTTGCAGTGGCAAACACCTGTGATTATATATTCTGAGGGAAAATCTTTTTTCAACTGAATTCCCAAACCCAAACTGTATTAAATCACTTTCCAGATTCCTTTCCTTTGATAGACTGGTAGATTTCTTCTACTCCCATTTTTACTTAAAGGCATAGAATAGAGCTTTGAAGAAACATTTCTGCATGTTGAGAAAGTACAGAGGGTCTTAACTGCCCCCCTACCATCTATTCCACATCCACCCCTACTTAGGGGCTGCTAAAAGCTCAGTCTTTAGGTCAAAAAGATAGCACACATATTGAGGTAGTCATGCTTCAGAATTAGCTTATCTGCTACAGATCATTCTCTGCATTTGGAGTCAAGAGATTTTTCTTTATAATATTTAAACTTAGCCTGCACTTAATGTAAAAGTGTATCCAATGTTCCTGGTAGCTTGAAGTTGGGAGAGTTTCTACAGGCATATATTCTAAT
Source organism: Cervus canadensis (assembly GCF_019320065.1). Taxonomy (NCBI): domain Eukaryota; kingdom Metazoa; phylum Chordata; class Mammalia; order Artiodactyla; family Cervidae; genus Cervus; species Cervus canadensis. The sequence goes on from NC_057388.1 coordinate 55,757,489, forward strand.
TAAGGGACAGAAACATGTACACAATATTCATGATAAAATGAAATGGCATGCTTTAACTGAATTTATAATGCAAGTCCATCAGCTGAAAATAAAGGATATTAAATGACAAACAGGATTGCTTTTCTTACAAAACTGCCCAGTCATCTTGGTAACAGTACGTATTATTATTGTTAGCATCCATGCTTATGATTCTTTTATTCAAGAGATTGTGCTTCCTTTTGTTTTGAAACACTTCTTTTGATATATCAACCTTTCACATTGAGTTATTAGTGTTCAGTGTTAATGTTGAAATTAAGTGTAGAACTGATGTAACACCATCATTTTAAAGCTTAAGTTATTTTGCTTTTGTTTGTTTGTTTGGTATCAGTACAAGAAATTGAAATAAATAAAAGTTGCTACTAAAACAAGGAGGAAAAAAACTTTTTGGCAATTCCATTAATTACGGGACATATAATCATAAGCATTAACCATGATGGCAATATTGACATTTAGACTATGAAGTTATTTAATGTATAATTAAATAATTTAGTAATTATTATAAAGTTTAATATCAAGAAGAAAGCATATAATTCATTAATATAAAGCCCTATAAATTCACAAAGTAAACATATCATTTTAACCAAACCTTACCATGAAACAAAATTTCACCAGCTCCCCCAGAAACCTCCCTTTGCATACCTGTCTAGTCCACACTGCTTCTTCTCACTATGAGTAATCACTATTTGGGCTTAAGAGAGCATAGACAAGATTTAGGTATTTTTGAGTTTCATATAAATGTAGTCATTCAATATGTAGTTTAAATGATGCTTGTGAAAATTTAATGTTCCCAATGACACTATGTTGTAGGTAATATTATTACTCCCATTTTATAGGTAAAAGCATTGATGCTTGAGAAACTAGTGCTCCTGCTTATAGAAATATTCACCCTGGTTAAGTTTAGTTCCCTCTCATTGAAGTCACAATCCATTCATGTTCCTCCTGCCCCCACAATGTACAGGGGGGACTTATAAGTGTCCAGAAATGCTAAAAGGTAGGTTGCACATGAGTTGCCATAAGGGACACTCATACTTAAGACCAGTTCATCCTGAATCTCTTCTAGCTTTCCAAGCTGGTCTTATGCAATGAAAGAAGAAAAAAAAAAAAAACTAATACTAATTAATTAGCAAAAATCCTCCCTTCATCTAGTATATTCCCTCTCCAACTTAAATTTTGTTGCTTACTCAGCATTAACCCTCCCCTTACCGCAGGCCACTCCTGTGTAGTATCCAAACACCAGCTATGTAACAAAAAGTGTCTTAAGAAGAGGATCATCATCTTATACTTAATTGGGCAATTTCTTCTAATCTTGGCTTCTACTTTAGTGTGGGTTATGGTGGGTGAGGCTGGGAAAGGAAAATTATACGAGAAACAAAGGCTGGAGTGAATTATTCAAATTAATCTGTTAAACTACATAGCAACAAAGAAGTTAAATTTCCTAGAATGGTATTATGCAGGAGAACCTGAAGTGGCATCTACCAGGTGGCCCCTTCTGAAGCCTTTACCTATCAGAAGGCTTTTCTTGACCACTAAGTCTTCCCCTTCAGGATGATTAAGTGCTCTTCTGTATGCTCAGAGATTCTTTGGCTACATTTAGGTGGCTCAGAGGTTAAAGCGTCTGCCCGCAGTGTGGGAGACCTGGGTTCGATTCCTGGGTCGGGAAGATCCCCTGGAGAAGGTAAATGGCAACCCACTCCAGTATTCTTGCCTGGAGAATCCCATGGACGGAGGAGCCTGGTGGGCTCCAGTCCATGGGGTCGCAAACAGTCGGACACGACTGAGCGACTTCACTTTCACTTTCATCCTAGCATTTACTACACTGTGTTCATAGCATCTAAATATGTTTCTGTCTCCCTCTTATATACCATAAGTCACTAGGACCCAATGGCCACAATTTATATTTACCTATTTACTATCATGGCTCTGTTCTTCCCATCACAAAACTTTGTTGAAAGAGAAGTTGACATTTGCATTGTACCTTCCCATGGCCCATTCACTCTTTAGCTCAATGCAATCTACCTATGCTGTTTCATCACACCAAAAGTCCTCTCATTAACAACACTGTTATTATCTTACATTATGCCAACAATCACCCTCATTACTAATTTCCATAGAGAGACAGATTTCAGGCTACCTTATTTAAGATCTCTGGAACAAATAACTGCTAATCACCCTCTCTCAGACTTCTTACTTCTGTTTCCATGACACTTTTGTCCTTTGATTAAGTTCCTATGTCTCTGGACATTCCGTTTCAATTCCTTTTGTGTGCTGCAATTTCTCTCTGGTGCCCTTATGTGCCGCTATTCATTTACATTCCTCAGTCCATTCTGCACACTTTACCTAAGATAGCATCTGTTGGAACCACACACTCCTAAAGAGATTTATCAGGTTACACCAGTTGACCACATGGCCAATTGATCCACTGATTAAACTGATGACATCTTCTTTTATCTCTTTTTTACACAACAAGTATCCTTATCTTTCTCAGGAAAAAAAGAAAAACTATGGTTGATGAGGAAAATTGACTTCCTGGCAAAGTGCTATCAGGAAATCCATTTGTCTGGGAAAGGAAACAACTCTATCTGAGTGGTAAAGATGCCTGCCACAACCACAGGGAGACAGTCAAGGGAATGCCAATCTGTAAGTTTTCACAATTCCACAGAAAATTTACTTGTGTTCTTTTACTGTCACCTATACCTGAATTATACATATCAAATTGGTTCCATGACTAAAGTGATTCACATCCAAATCCTGCTGCAAACAAGCAAACAAAAATCCATTCTTGCACATTTTCGGATGCCAACTATAGCATTTGGGTGGAATTCCAAACTGGCACAACACATATTTCTGCTTGCCAGAAACCCATCATTCCATGTTGAATTTATAGAGCATCATCTTTCCAAAACCTCCTAATACTCCTGGAGGCAGGAAAAAAAAGTGATTATATTCTTATTCCTGAAATGAACACCAAGGAGAACTTAAAATTAAAGATATGAAAAGTGCTAACAAGAGACTCAGAATGAATTCTTCAATTCCCCACGAGGGTGCTACTCAGCAAATTGGCTTAAACCTAGGAGCTACCTTTTGCATCACATTTGATGTGCCTAAAATTTTTACTTCTTAATAAATATTCTTGCATATTAAAAAGCAGAGACATCACTTTGCCAACAAAGGTCCATCTAGTCAAGGCTATGGTTTTTCCAGTGGTCATGTATGGATGTGAGAATTGGACTATAAAGAAAGCTGAGCGCTGAAGAATTGATGCTTTTGAACTGTGGTGTTGGAGAAGACTCCTGAGAGTCCCTTGGACTGCTAGGAGATCCAACCAGTCCATCCTAAAGGAGATCAGTCCTGGGTGTTCATTGGAAGGACTGATGTTGAAGCTGAAACTGCAGTACTTTGGCCACCTATTGGGAAGAGTTGACTCATTGGAAAAGACCCTGATGCTGGGAAAGATTGAGGGCAAAGAGGAGAAGGGGACGAAAGAGGATGAGATGGTTGGATGGCATCATCGACTCAATGGACATGGGTTTGTGTGGACTCCGGGAGTTGGTGATGGACAGGGAGGCCTGGCGTGCTGCAGTTCATGGGGTCGCAAAGAGTCAGACATGACTGGGTGACTGAACTGAACTAAAATATTCTTGGAAAGCAAAAATATTTTCATATCATAACCTTTGTATCCATAAGCATCTTTTTATTCTAAAATAATATATTTCTTTCATCTGCTGTGAACATTCTGACCCATTTAGATTATGGATTATTTTTTCTATTTTTTAAAAGATAAAAGTATTGTAAGAGCATAGAATAGAAACTGTCTGTTTAATGTAAAATCTTCTTCAGAACAATAGAAAGAAGGAATGTGAATTCTCAGGGAAGCAGTAGAGGTAATACAACCTTCTCTGTTGCATCGCAACCGCCAGAAAGAAAATGAAGAAGGTAATATGGATGTAGTTGGCAGATATGAGAGGCCTTGAGAATAATGGTAGGAGTGAGTCAGAATAAATCTTCTCAGTCCTCACTGAGACCACATCCCTTCACCATCAGAGTTGCCATTCTGATCAAAAAGTTAGATCACAGCTTCTACAAGCAGTCCTCATACTTAGCAAAGAACACATTTTGGGACTAGAACTATGAGTTGAAATGAGGTCACTTGATTTGATTTTCCCTTTGAAAATGGGGGGGGAAAAAAAAAACATGCTTATGAACCAAAATCCCAGTAACCAACTTTTGTAGACATGATCATATTTTATGAACTTGAAATTCTGAACCTCTAGAAAATAAGCCTATTAATTGCAAGTAAATTACCACAAACTGGGTGGCTTAAAACAACAGAAATGTATTCTTTCACAGTTCTGGAGGCTAAAATTCTGAAATCCAGGTGTCGGCATGGCCTTGCTCCCTCTGAAGGCTCTAGGGAAGAATCTTCCCTGCCTCTTCCTAGTCTCTATGGCTGACAGCAATCCTTGGCATTCCTTGGCTTACATCTGCCTAACTCTGATCTGACTCTGTCTTCACATTACCTTCTTCTCTGTATTTCTTTTTGTCCTCTACTCTCATCTTCATAAATGAATTTAGGATCCATCCTAACCCCCTCATCTAAACTAATTACATCTGCAAAGACACCGTTTCCAAATAAGGTCATATTTGAGATTCCAGGTAGAAATGAGTTTGAGGAGAATATTATGTACTAGTTTACTATGTATAAATACTATGTATTAGTTTTAGAAAAATATTATGTATTAGATTTTGTGGGTTTTTTTTTTTTTTAAGGAGAATTCAAGTTGGGCTCGATTTTTGTTTTTTTCTGCATTTGAATGCATGAGGAGCTCAGAGTCTTAAGTAATGTTAGTTGAAAAAGACACCAGACTTCAAACTAATCATTTATGACTGCTTGGTTACCTTCTCCTCCAGTCTCAGTCATGTATAAGCAACATCACGAATCATATCAGTAAAAAAGATAGGTTTTTTGGTATCCACTATGCCCATCAGTTCACTCTGTGGGATGGATTGCTGTGAAGCTCTCCATCATACTCTTCCAAATGACTGCCATGTTCACAGATCATCATCTAAACCTAGAGGAAGTCAATTAACTTGGGATTTAACTCTCACCATCATCCTAGAAATTCTGTCTTTTTCTTGTGTTTGATCTTCTGTTCCTTACCTCCATCCCATCTTTGCATTCATCTTTACTTATTAACTTTCCCATTTTTATGGAACACATTTTTTAGTATCTTCTGAAGAAAGGGGAATGGGAAATTAAATTTCCCTTTTCTTACATTTCTAAAATATAACTTGAAGCAGAGCAGGTATAGAAGTGTTACTTGGAAACCATTTTTCTTCAGTTATTCTAAGGTACTGCACATTGTTGCTTGCTTCCAATGTTTCTGTTGTAAAAAAACACTGGTCCTCTAGATTTATCTTTCTGGGTTTGTTTTTTTTTTTTCGTTTGTTTGTTTGTTTTAATTTTGGTCCTTTTCTTCTGAGAGATTCCCACTAGATTATATCACAACACTTTCATAAATATTTTTTTCTGTGATCATTTTTCTAATTTTATGGTGTTCTCTGAATGCTTCTCTTCATACTATCTAGTCTTTTAAGAATACAATCATCTCTAAGATCACTTCTAGGATATTAATGTTATTTGTTTTCTTTCCGCCTAATACTTGTCTTCTCTTAATTGCTTCTTTTTTCTATTTGCTCCTTTTTTCCTACCTTCCTTGTTAAAGTGTTCCTCCAAATATCTCATCATCTGTTTGCCTGCTGATGATCAAGAATAGCAGGAAGTGGGCTCAAAACCAGACTGAACACGCTAAGCATCCTAGTAAGGATGCGCCAATTTGAACTTCATTAGAAGGAGATCTGGACAGGTTATTAGGAAAATTTGGATGTCAATATATTTGCTTTCTTCTTTTGTGGGAAGGCCAGTTTCCTAAAGGTAGATCTTTTAGTCTTCTATTAGGGGGACAGAAGTCTGGTTTTACATGCCCTGAGAGGCAATTTAAGTATGAGACAAAAATCCTGGCATGTGTATATATATATATACACACACACATAGTCCATTCATTCTTTTCTTTATGATACTATACATCTACTCTCAAAAATCTAGGCCAGGGACAGTTTAACCTTCCTTAGCAAGCGAATCTTCAGAGGTACTCAAGTAATGGAGGGGAAGGCAAATGACATGGGAGAGGTTATCTAGGAATTTGCTTTTTGTATCACCAGATCATCTTTAACAGCAAACTGTTTCACTGTAAATTCCTTAAGTTCTGCCAGTTTCTGAGTTTTTTGAAAATTTTACAGTTTAATTTGGTTCTTTCTCAGTTTTTTTCTATTTCCAGGTTAGCATTTGCTAAGTGAGTAGTCCTTGACCATCTGCTTCCTGACTTCCAAAATACTATTCCAATTGTTTTTCTTTCCTGTCTTAAGGGGGCCAAGTCTTAAAAATATTATCCCTTTATTATAGATTTAGATAAGTTTGAAAGGATCAATACTAGACACATGTATTTAATCTGTCTTCTTAAAGCATAAAACCTCCAGGAGAAATTTTATTTTATAAAGGAACAAAACTTAACAAAGTAGTTTTTAACCTAAAAAAACAGGCTGTCTGTCACTGTGATCAAAATAATACAAAATGTGGACTAAGATCTATGACAAATGGTAGATTGTTGGCTGATTATTTTTTCCCTGAAGGATGGTGGAAGACTGGGGTCGCAGAAGCTAAGACAAAAATCTAGTGATAATCAACATTGCTTGTAATAAGTATACTGTATTATACAATCAAGAATGACACAGGGAAAAAAGAAATCATAAAAAATGTGGAGTAATCCAAATGCCATTTTATAAAAACTCAGTTCAGTTCAGTTCAGTTGCTCAGTCATGTCTGACTGTTTGCGACCCCACAGACTGCAGCACGTCAGGCTTCCCTGTCCATCACCATCTCCCAGGGCTTACTCAAACTCACGTCCATTGAGTTGATGGTGTCAGCCAACCATCTTGTCCTCTGTCGCTCCATTCTACTCCTGCCTTCAATCTTTCCCAGCATCAGGGTCTTTTCAAATGAGTCAGTTATGGCCAAAATATTGGAGCTTCAGTTTCAGCATCAAATCAGGAAACTGATCTCCTTTAGGATGGACTGGTTTGATCTCCTTGCTGTCCAAGGGACTCTCAATAGTCTTCTCCAACACCACAGTTCAAAAACATCATTCCTACAGTGCTCAGCTTTCTTTATGGTCCAACTCTCATATCCACACATGACTACTGGAAAAACCATAGCTTTGGCTAGATGGACCTTTGTGGCAAAGTAATGCCTCTGCTTTTTAATAGGCTGTCTAGGTTGGTCATAGCTTTTCTTCTACGGAACAAGGGTCTTTTAATTTCATGGCTGCATTCACCATCTGCAGTGATTTTGGAGCCCAAGAAAATAAAGTCTGTCACTCTTTCCATTCTTTCCCCATCTGTTTGAAATGAAGTGTTGGGACAAGATGCCATGATCTTACTTTTTTCAATGTTGAGTTTTAAGCCAACTTTTTCACTCTTCTCTTTCATTTTCATCAAGAGGCTCTTTAGTTCATCTTCAGTTTCTGCCATAAGGGAGGTATTATCTGCATTTCTGAGGTTATTGATATTTCTCCTGACAATCTTGATCCAGCTTGTGCTTCATCCTGTCCAGCATTTCACATGATATATTCTGCATATAAGTTAATTAAGCAGGGGACAATATACAGCCTTGATGTACTCCTTTCCCAATTTGGAACCAGTCTGTTGTTCCATGTCTGGTTCTAACTGTTGCTTCTTGACCTGCATACAGGCTTCTCAGGAGGCAGGTAAGGTGTTCTGGTATTCTAATCTCTTTAAGAATTTTCCACAGTTTGTTGTGCTTCACACAGTCAAAGGCTTTAATGTAGTCAATGAAGCAGAAGTAAATGTTTTTTAGGAGTTCTCTTGTTTTTGCTGTGATTCAACAGGTATTGACAATTTCATCTCTGGCTTCTCTGCCTTTTCTAAAACCAGCTTGAACATCTGGAAGTTCTCAGTTCATGTACTATTGAAGCCTAGCTTGGAGAATTTTGAGCATTACTTTACTAGCATGTGAAATGAGTGCAACTGTGGTAGTCTGAACATTCTTTGGCTTTGCCTTTCTTTGGGATTGGAATGAAAACTGACCTTTTCCAGTCCTGTGGCCACTGCTGAGTTTTCCAAATTTGCTGGCATATTGAGTGCAGCACTTTCACAGCATCATCTTTCGGGATTTGAAATAGCTCAACTGGAATTCCATCACCTCCACTAGCTTTGTCCGTAGTGATGCTTTCTAAGGCCCACTTGACTTCACATTCCAGGATGTCTGGCTCTAGGTGAGTGATCATACCATCATGGTTATCTTGTCATGAAGATCATTTTTGTACAGTTCTTCCATGTATTCTTGCTACCTCTTCTTAATAGCTTCTGCTGCTGAAGATTCATACAGTTTCTGTCCTTTATTGAGCCCACCTTTGCATGAAATGTTCCCTTAGTATCTGTAATTTTCTTGAAGAGATCTCTAGTCTTTCCCACTCCATTGTTTTCCTTTATTTCTTTGCACTGATCACTTAGGAAGACTTTCTTATCTCTCCTTGCTATTCTTTGAAACTCTGCATTCAGATGGATATATCTTTCATTATCTCCTTTGCCTTTTGCTTCTATTCTTTTCTCAGCTATATGTAAGGCCTCCTCAGACAACTGTTTTGCCTTTTTTCATTTTTCTTGGGGATGGTTTTGATCATCGCCTCTGTACAAGCACAGTGACAACTGGTGGCTACATCAAAGCTATGATTTTCCAGTGGTCATGCATGGATGTGAGAGTTGGACTGTGAAGAAAGCTGAGTGCCGAAGAATTGATGCTTTTGAACTGTGGTGCTGGAGAAGACTCTTAGAGTCCCTTAGACTGCAAGGAGATCCAACCAGTCCATCCATCCTAGGGGAGATCAGTCCTAGGTGTTCATTGGAAGGACTGATGCTAAAGCTGAAACTCCAATACTTTGGCCACCTCATATGAAGAGTTGACTCATTGGAAAAGATCCTGATGTTGGAAGGGATTGGGGGCAGGAGGAGAAGGGGATGACAGAGGATGAGATGGCTGGATGGCATCACCGACTCGATGGGCATGAGTTTGAGTAAACTCCAGGAATTTGTGATGGACAGGGAGGCCTGGCGTGTGCCGATTCATGGGGTCGCAACGAGTCGGACACAACTGAGGGACAGAACTGAACTGAACTGAGCATCATGAAAAGAGACCATCAATTTTTATATACCTCCTAATGTAAGTGCACAATAAAATTATATAGTAGTTTTGGCAAAACATTAAATACAAGTCCATCAATACTCTAGATGTTATTATCAATTTACAGGAAATACAGGAGTCAGACCACTTAAAATGACATAAGGGTATAACCTTATGACATATGACATAAGGGTATAACCTTACCATGGGAAACTTAACATTCTTTAGAGCTTTCAACAACAGTGGAATTGTTCTGCAAAAGCATTATTCATATAGTAGCTACATGGAGCTAATGGATATTTGAAATATGTTTAATGTAACATTTAAATTTTATCTATGATAATTTTTATTTTTTAATTAATTAAAATTTAAATAACTAGATATAGCTAGGGGCTACCATATCAAGTCCATCATATAATTCTCTAAGACATTTCTTCATAAATATCAAAGAAAACAGGAGAAAAAATGAGATCTTATTTAAAAAAAGATGCAAAATATATCTTCCAATTATGATGTACAATTGTTATTTGGATTTTAATAAAAAGAAATTGTACGCAATCACATTATAAAACATTAGATGAAATGTGAGCATTTATATTTGATGATTTTAAGGAATAAGTGTTATTTAGTGTATGATAGGGCTTCCCTGTGGGTCAAACTTTAAAGAATCTGTCTATAATGCAGGAGACCTGAGTTCAATTCCTTGGCCAGGAAGATTCCCCTAGAGAAGTTTATGATAAAGATGTTATCAGTTCAGTTCAGTTCAGTCACTCAGTTGTGTCCGACTCTTTGTGTCTGTCCCCTTTTCCTCCTGCCCTCAATCTTTCCCAGCATCAGGGTCTTTTCCAATGAGTCAGCTCTTTGCATCAGGTGGCCAAAATATTGGAGTTTCAGCTTCAACATCAGTCCTTCCAATGAACACCCAGGACTGATCTGCTTTAGGATGGACTGGTTGGATCTTTTTGCAGTCCGAGGGACTCTCAAGAGTCTTCTCCAACACCACAGTTCAAAAGCATCAACTCTGGCGCTCAGCTTTCTTCACAGTCCAACTCTCACATCCACACATGACTACTGGAAAAACCATAGTCTTGACTAGATGGACTTTTGTTGGCAAAGTAATGTCTCTGCTTTCTAATATGCTGTATAGGTTGGTCATAACTTTCTTTCCAAGGAGTAAGCGTCTTTTAATTTCATGGCTGCAATCACCATTTGCAGTGACTTTGGAGCCCCCCCCCACCAAAAAAAAAATAAAGTCTGACACTGTTTCCACTGTTTCCCCATCTATTTGCCATGAAGTTATGGGACCAGATGCCATAATCTTAGTTTTCTGAATGTTGAGCTTTAAGTCAACTTTTTCACTCTTCTCTTTTACTTTCATCAAGAGGCTTTTTAGTTCCTCTTCACTTTCTGCCATAAGGGTGGTATCATCTGCATATCTGAGGTTATTGATATTTCTCCCAGCAATCTTGATTCCAGCTTGTGCTTCTTCCAAACCAGCGTTTCTCATGATGTACTCTGCATATAAGTTAAATAAGCAGGGTGGCAATACACAGCCTTGACGTACTCCTTTTCCTATTTGGAACCAGTCTGTTTTTATAGTTATGTTTAAAAATAGTTTTCATCAGAAACACTTAGAAAATAATTACAGATGAAATCATCTGTAATGATGGCTTAGAGTTGGTTCTGAATAAGCCAGAGCTGGGTGGGAATATAGATAAAACAAGAAATAGATGAAACAAGACTGATAATAAGCTCATTGTCAAAGCTAGTGATAGACAGGTGGGAACACATCATAGTATTCTCTTAACACTTGAACATGCTAGAAAATTTCCACATGCACTTTTTTTAATAACCATGTTCCAACTGCAGACATTCTAATATACAACTAGAGTTGAGATCCTTGAGGAAGAGGAAATAAAATAGAGTAAACATTTTAGGAAGAGTTCTAAGGGAGATCAGAAATATTTAAAAGACATTGGATAAAGTGTGAAGGACCTCTTCCTTCCCCTTTAGGACATTTTTACTGCACAATCACTTCAAATTTATTTGAGGTTTTATTATAAATGCAACTTTGAGGAACTGATTCTTCAATTTCAGAATTCTGGTACATGCTCAAGATAGGAACATAAATGTTGGAGAAGCACCAGTTGGTACAGATAGATACAACTTTTCAAAGCATTCTTATTATGCTTTGTGTGAGGCTAATGAGGGCTTAATTCAGGAGAGATGAAAAACTCTGCATGGGTCTTCTGTAAGTGTCTTCAAAAATGAAACCTCCACTGTGAGCAGAAAGTATAAATACAGACATTTATTCATCATTAAGATCATTTTGAGAATCTATGAGCTTGTCTGTGTGTTTTAATAATTAGGATCTGATATAGCAGATAGTATAAAGTAACAGAAAACTCAAAGACTGAGCCTCTCACTTACCATCAATTGAGTTATTTCTTTTCCTCTGACTGTGTAACGTTTTGGTTTTTTTTTTGGTACACATAAGTTTAACAAGCAGTCATTCAAACAAAAGTTCTTAAATGAATTCCCTGGGGCCATAAAGATATACATTTGTGTAAAAGCAGGTTTTACAAGGACTACAAAAGATCTAACTTTCTGATCAGTCTCTCTAAATTGCCACATGGATTAAAACCACTCTAGATGTTCAAAATTTCCAAGCATTAAATTCATGATTACAGTGTAACCTCCCTATATTGCTTATTCATAATATTCCTACTGGGATAAAGGGAAGGAAGAAAATTAGCATACACTGTGCCTGCCAAATTAAATATATTTTGTACTTTAATTCTCTTGTCAATTTTATTGTTATCATTTCTGTCTTATAGTTAAAGAAAGCAGATTCAGAGAGGTTCGCTCATTTGCTTGATGTCACATAGTGGAGGAGTAGACTTTAAATCTAGTTTGATTCAAAATCTAATATGATTTCCATTATGCCATTCTGTCTCCTAATCAACTTTGCTTTTTGTCTAGTTTTTACACATACATAAGAAAACTTTTAAAAAAAGAGACTTAAAAATTCCAGACATGTTCTGTTGGGGAAGATGGTTTACTACCTAAAATAGAATGCAAATTATACCAGCAAATTTCAGAAAATGTGAGTGAATTTGTTTCCTAGGCTGTCACACAAATTACTACAAACTTGGGAGCTTAAAACAACAGAAATGTGTTCCTTCATAGAGGCTCTGGCAATATCAGTGCCTCCATCTTACTCTGCACCTACTTCTCTGCCTTCAGCTTCTGTATTCGCAACTCTGCCCTTGTAGTCACTCTCCTTTTTCTTGAAGGGTTGCACATTTTTAAGTCAATAATCTTTATCAGCTCATTTCCCTCATCGAGAATACTAGAAGCCCAACAAACATCTTTCATCTCACCCTGTCTGTATTCTTTTGTCAAAGTTGACATTGCTTCTGCTGGTATAGCAGTCTCAAAAACCTCATCATCTCCCATGTACATCATAAGCATCCATACCATTAGATAAGAGCATTCTCCACACAGACCTTTCCTGGTTAACCCTTATCACTTCATGGGAAGTAGATGGGGAGACAGTGGAAACAGTGACAGACTTTATTTTGGGGGGCTCCAAAATCACTGCAGATGGTGACTGCAGCCATGAAATTAAAAGACACTTACTCCTTGGAAGGAAAGTTATGACCAACCTAGATAGCATATTAAAAAGCAGAGACATTACTTTGCCAACAAAGGTCCGTCTGGTCAAGGCTATGGTTTTTCCAGTGGTCATGTATGGATGTGAGAGTTGGACTGTGAAGAAAGCTGAGTGCCGAAAAATTGATGCTTTTGAATTGTGGTGTTGGAGAAGACTCTTAAGAGTCCCTTGGACTGCAAGGAGATCCAACCAGTCTATCCTAAAGCAGATCAGTCCTGGGTGTTCATTGGAGGGACTGATGCTGAAGCTGAAACTCCAGTACTTTGGCCACCTCATGCGAAGAGTTGATTCATTGGAAAAGACCCTGATGCTGGGAGGGATTGGGGGCGAACGAGAAGGGGATGCCAAAGGATGAGATGGCTGGATGGCATCACTGACTTGATGGGCATGAGTTTGAGTAAACTCCAGGAGTTGGTGATGGACAGGGAGGCCTGGTGTGCTGCGATTCATGGGGTCGCAAAGAATCGGACATGACTGAGAGAATGAACTAAACTGAACTGATTCCTGGCTCCTGCTGAGATAGTTGATTGGATTCATGAGTGACTTATCTAATTGATTAGCAAAAACTGTCTAGCCACATCCTTGGACCTCTACCACATGCTTTCCCATTAGTAAAGAGCCTAATTTTAGCACCATTTGCAATCTGAATAAGCTAGGTACCCCCCAAATAATTCAAGCTCTGATTCCATATTGCTTAGCAGTTCTTTTCTTAACTTATCTCTTTCCTCTCACATTTTACCATACACAACAATGAGAAACCAGGCCATATCTTTAGCACTTTGTTTGGAAAGCTCTTCAGCTAAATATCCAAGTTCATTGCTTATAAGATCTGCCTTCCATCCCCAAATAGAAAACAATTCAGCCATGGTTCTCTGTCACTTTATGACAAGGAACACTTTTCCTCTAGTTTCTTTATAATATGTTCTTATTTCTTTCTGAGACCTCACCAGAAGCACTGTTAAGGTCTTTATTTTTATCAAATGTCTCTTCAAGGGAATCTAGGCTTTTACTGTTATATACTTCAGAATTCTTCCAGTCTCTACCTAGTATACAATTCTAGAGCCACTTCTGTATTTTTAGGTACTTTTTACATTAGCACCCCATTCTCAGTAACAAAATCTGTATTGATTTCCTAGGGCTGCCAAATGAACAACCCACAAATTTAGAGGCTTTAAACAACAAAAGTTTACTCTCTCATAGTTAGGGAGGCAAGAAGTCTTAAATCAAGGTACTAAGAGTGCCACATCCTCTCCAAATTCTCTAGGGACCAATACTTTCTTTTTTCTTCCGGCTTCTGGTGTCTACCAGTAATCCTTGGCCTTCCTTGGCTAGCAGATGCATTTTGAAATCTCTGCCTCTGTCTTTATATCATCTTCTCCTCTATATCTTTTCTTCTACTGTCTGTATAATTTACATCTGACTCATTCTTGTAGTGACACCCAAGGTTGGATTTCAGGCCCACTCAGGAAATCCAAGATGATCTCATCTCAAGATCCTCAAGAGTGTGTGCGTGTGTGTATTCTGTATTTATATAATACATAATACATAAGTCTATAAAAGTCTATAGCTACATAAATTTAATTATAATTTCATGAGATTGCAAAGTGTGAAGCAAAATTTATCTTATTAATGGTGCTGAAATTCAGCATATCTATGATACTACATTTTAAATCTGATGAAAACAGTGTATCAGTAAAATAAATTTAATAGGAGTTAAGAAATCTTTCACCAAAATTGTTGGGGAATGGCTATCAAATTGAATGCAGATATAAAACCTGATAGAAACAACTGATCCTTAAGGGAGTAGTGAGTTTATATTTGCATTCACTGCTCTGTCTCTGTCCATAAAAGCTATCAGATATTTGTTAGGTACTACTGTCAAACTGGTTTTGAGAGACAGACAATGTTAAAGCAAGCACATGTCAAAAAGAACTTTTTTTAAAATATCACAGGGATAAGGATGGACCTAAATATATTCTGAAACTAGTGGAAATGTATTGATGGTTTAAAAAAAAAATGTCTGTCCATGCTCCCATCTTGAATCATAAAGTCAACATTCTTTAAAATTTATTTCTCTTGGTTGACAGCAAATGTACAAGTAGTATATGTTTTCAGTTCACTCATTTTACCAGTAATCTAGGTATACAATATTTCACACCTGGCCTAATTCTATCATGTGATTGAAAACTTCTATAGACAAAGACGTGGTAATAGAACTACTCTTCCACAAAGAGGACTTATCTATAGTGTAGACCTTACAAGGATTATATTTGGCACAACGGCATCAGGTTATCAATGCTCCCAGGACAAGTTACCTATCATTTAAAATCTTCAAACAACCACTGCATTTACTGCATCCAATTTTTCTAGTAATAGCTATTTTATAATAGCAGAACTTATCATTCTGTGTAATGTTGTGAAAAAACATTCATTTTCTCCATATAAAACTGATTCTTGAAAAAATATGGAGTACACTTTATTTTCTTAGCAGCTAGTATGAAATATCTCTTTGTGGAAACCCGTCTTTGTTGAGAGAATACATTGTGCCTGTACAATCTATTCTCTCAACAAAGACAGGTCTTCAGAAGAGATCTTTCATACCAGAAGCTAAGAAAATAAAGTGCCTGGGGCTTCCGGGTGGCTCAGTGGTACTAAATCCACCTGCCAAGCAGGAGACACAGGTTTGATCCCTGGGTTGGGAAGATCCCCTGGAGAAGTAAATGGCAACCCACTCTAGTATTCTTGCCTGGGAAGTCCCATGGACAGAGGGCTACAGTCCATGGGGTCACAAAGAGTCTGACGGGACTTAGTGACTAAACAACAACAATGAAGCCTGAGGTCCCAGTACCTTAGGTTGGTGCCTCAGTTAGAGCTTACAGAAGAACTACTCATCTACACATTGGAAAGGGAGATATTTACTCCTAAGAGACAGTAGGGGTAGAAAATATTGGAGGCAAAGTAACAATAAAAGGATCAAGATTGTGGAAATACAGCACAGATAACAGGGGAAAATATTCACAAACTATATATCTAATAAGGACCTAGTATTCATAATGCATAAAAAGCAGTTACAACTCAACAATAAAAAACAAAAAACTTAATTTAAAATGGGCAAAGAATTGACTAAACTTTTTTTCCAAGGATTACATACAAATGGACAACAAACTCAACCCAACTGACCATTTGGAAAATTCAAATCAAAGCCAAAATAATATATAGCCTCACACTAGGATGGCTTTAATTAAAAAAAAAACAACAGAATGTAACAAGTATTGGTAAGGAAATGGAGAAATTTTTGGAACCTTCGTACATTGCTGATGGGAATGTAAAATGGTACAGATACGGTGGAAAACAGCTGGAATTTCCTCAATAGGTTAAACAGAATTACCATATGATCCAGAAATTCTATTTCTGGGTATGTATCCAGAAGATCTGAAATCAGATATTCAAACAAATTTCTACACAAATGTTCACAGCAGTATTTATAATCGCCAGAAGATGAAAATGATGCAAATGTTCATTAATTAATGAATAGATAAATAAGATGTAGCATATATAAACAATGGAATATTATTCAGACATAAAGAGTAAAGTACTTACACATGCTATAGCATGAAAACAACAAGCTATGTAAAATAAGCCAGAAATAAAATGCCATATATTGTATGGTTCCATTACAAAAAACTCAGAGTAGGCAGTTTTACAGAAAGAATAAAATTATTGGTTGCCAGGAGTTCAGGGAAATAGGGAATGACTGTTTAATGGATTTCTTTTGGGGGTAATGAAAATGTTCTGTAATTACACAGTGGAGCTAGTGGTACAACACTGTTTCAATAAATGAGCTAAGTGCCACTAATGGTAAATTGTGTATTATGTGTATTTTATCACCATGAATAGGAAAGGGACTTCCTTGGTGATCCAGGGGTTGAAACTTCGCCTTTCTGTGCAGGGTGTGTAAGTTCAGTCTCTGGTCAGGAAGCTGAGATCCCACACCTTTTGGAGCCAAAAAACCCAAAACAAAACAGAATGAACATTTTAACAAATTTCAAGAAAGACTTTTTTAAAAAGTACTAGGGAAGAAGAAGGACCAGGGAAAGAGAAAATGCTGCAGGACCCATGAAATAGCTTCTTTCACTATGACCTTACAATATTTCTGTCTTTTTGAAAGACCATAAAAAAGCTGCATTTCCTGGTATGCTTGGATTCCTTTGAAAACTGGTGTCAAGGCTGAGTTCTGTGCCTTGGCTAATATTACGTCAATAAGACCAGCCTATGCTGTTAGAGGAAGCAGAAATTTGAAATCCATATTTACTTTTTAAAATTTGATCACCTGTTTTTTATCACTGTACTAGACCTTGTAAGCTATTCTTAAAAGTAAGTTTTCCTTAAAATCATGATCAGTGTTCTTCCCCTCTTATTCCATGTGACATGCATGGAGTTCAGACGTCCCCATCTGAAACTCAGGGTCTCTCCTTGACCAGTTCAAGGTATTTCAGGACATCAAGAGACTCACTAGGTTGACCCTACCAACCCACCCTCTTAGTTACTGGGTATCTACCACTTAAGGGTCTTTCACCCATTCTGACTGCCAGATTACCAGATCAGGGTTAGCAAATGCCCCCAGGTCATGGTTGGTTGGGGACAGAGTTTGAAATTTGATTTACCTGCTGCTGTTGCTGCTGCTAAGTCACTTCAGTCGTGTTCAACTCTGTGCGACCACATAGACAGCAGCCCACCAGGCTCCGCCATCCCTGGGATTTCCCAGATAAGAGTACTGGAGTGGGGTGCCATGGCCTTCTCTGTTGATTTACCTAAACCTTCACAAAGACTCGAGTTTCAAGGAATGTGCATTCTGGGACACTGTGGATTACAACTGGGGACTACTGTAAAACAGTGATGCTGAAGAATTGGTAGAACTCATGAAAATTTTCTTTGGCTACCTTGCTTCTGATAAAGGTGGGAGTGAAAAAGTTTGATAAACATTTACTGGGCTTCTCTGTTGGGGTGTCTATGTCAGGTCTTTAAGCAGGTGCTCAAAATACATGAAAGAGGAGCACCTCTAAGGGTGTCTTTGTCATAAGGACATTTCAGATATAGGATTTATAAGTAAGTGAAAGTCACTCGGTCATGTTTGACTCTTTGCAACCCCATGGACTATACAGTCTATGTAATTCTCCAGTCCAGAATACTGGAGTGGGTAGCCTTTCCCTTCTCCAGCGGATCTTCCCAACCCAGGAAGTGAACTGGGGTCTCCTGTATATTGCAGACAGATTGCTTACCAACTGAGCTATCAGGAAAGATTTCATAGGATTTACATATGTGATTAATTCTAATAGGTGAAACTATGTTCTCAAACAAGGAAGAGATTTCCCAAATGGTATATCCAAATAACTGAAGCCATATAACATTTTTGTTCTAATCCAATTATTTATTTCAAGTTTTTATAAATGTTCATAGCTTCTGGATAAAATGTTTTAATTTATCTTTCATTACACACAGGTTGTTATAGCCAAACCCTCCAGGAAACAAATTCACTCAGAAGGCCAGCGTGGATAGTGGAATGCAGTTTATTACACTGTCGGGTCTGAGGCAGAGTTTCCTCTTTGCCAGGGACCCCAACCAACTTTTGTGAAAACTTTATATACCTTAAGTGTACTGCTCAAGCCCACATCCCCAAATTCTTTAAATCTAGCCTGGAAAGTGTTAAAGGGAGATACAATCAGGTTACAGACATGGTTCCTAACCAGAAGGGTCAATTGGTTATACATTGTAACCTACATCGAAGGGTGCCATAAAGATTTCAAATGTGATTGACTACATAGGGTATTATTACATTCTTTTCTTGTGAAGGGAAATCTTGGTATGGAATCTCGTGTCTATCAGTCCAGGTGGTCTGTTTGGCCGTAGGTATGTGATCTCCATGGCTACCAGGCACATAGTCCAAAGTTCACTGGGAATGTAAGATGGAGTTTCCTTCTTTTTCAAGATGGAGTCAGCTCAGCCTGTTCCTTTCCTCCTTCAAAGTAATCCACTAAATTCCCAAAGTATTGATAACTCAAATAAAGCTACTACTAGCCTCAAAATAAAATATAATTCTCTGAAAAATTACTTGGTTACAGAAGGACTTTACTATCCGCATCTCTGTAGAAGAATTCATTAGTTGGTAATATTGCTAAGGCTGCACAGATCTGGAAGAAAGTATTAGATGAGTTGTGGTCACATCTGATTAGGTTTGAACCTGAGGGAATAACTCCATACATCAAGGTAACAAGGGAATGAGCTCACCTGCAGTGCTTTGTCCCTGATAAATTTCACTCTCTGCTAAACATGAATAGTTAATTTTTTAAGGAGGGTACAAGAAGCACATGCAAAAAAAAAAAAAAGAAGCACATGCATACTACATTTAGAGGTGAAACTAATCTCATACTTTGGTATAAAATGTATTTCAAGTCTAATAACTGAATACCAGAAAATAGCCCTTTCTGCTAAAGTCAGTCAGTAATTTATATGACTCTGACAAGTTTAAATTGCCTAGCTTGCACCTCTAAAGTGAAATTCAAAAATTAGCAACAGAAGATGATATACTCCTGTCAGGAAAAAATAAATACTGTAATTCTAACTTATATCTGAAATATTTATGATGACAGTGGGCTTTTTTCTTGTCTTTTTTTCTCCTTTAGATTTCCAAGGGAATTTATTAGCCCTTTCACTCTTTTTCTATGTTCAAAAATTTCCAAGGAAATATAGTTATAGGCCAGGATTCTATCCATCATTTTAGTATGAACAACAAGAAATGGGTTTAGGGAAGAAGATTGAGAAAAAATAAACATTTGGTTTATGTTAAGCATTTTGCTACATGATTGATTCACATTATCTCATTACATATTTACAACAGCTTTTCAAGGTGGATGTAACAGGATTCCAAAATTGAACTTCTTGTCTCAAATTTGACTGCAGATCTGATGGCACAAAACAACAGGTCTGAAGCAAATTGCTTGACCACACCTACATGGGACCATCAGCCTGCCATTCTGTACTGCAAATCTTACCTGCATATCTAGTATTTAAGGCTACAGGCCACTGGGCAGCAAAGAGTGGGACACAGCTGATTAACGCAAAGGGAGAAATAAGAGAGCCCAGCAGAGGAGGGAAAAGAGAGGAATTGCAGAGAGAATTTCTTTGAAAGGGCATGGGAAAGAGCCATGAAAAAGAAGATTAACACTCATTGAAGTCATTGAGAAGGCATTTCAAGATTCAGAGAACTCAGATTTGTACCCTCTGAGACATAGGAACTACTGCCTCACCAATGTTGTAAAAGGTCCAAATATTTGAGTTTGTGGCTATCTAATAGCCCCAAGAGTATAGAAGGCTGAATTGAGAAATAGCTACACTTTCACTTATCAAATGTTACTGTTTAAAAGAATTAATTGTATATATTTTGATAGAAGTCGCCAAGGACTTGTTTTGGATCACACTAAATAGGGCACTGTAGAAAAACAACAGGATTCCAATAACGGGGCTTTTCCTCCAAGATTCATCCCTCCATTTATTCATTCATTTTTGTCAACAATATTTACTGAACACCTACTGTAAGCCAGGCATTTCTTAGTACAGGAAATGCAGTAATGAATAAAAATAGGTAATCTTTGACTTTTAAAATTTTAATTCTATTGAGAGAAGACAGATAATAGATAAATATGTCTAACTGAAAAGTGCTTTGGAGAAAAAACCATGAAGGGAAGACTGGGAGAAAGATCCAGTAAAAGAGGGTAAACAAGAGCTCAAGGAGAGATCCACAGTGACCAGTTAGAAAAGATGCTTTGGCTGCATCATATGGAGTAAGGTGAAATGTTCATAGTGAGGGAACCTCTGAGAAGCCAAAAATGGCCAAGGTGAGAGTCGACTTTCAAAGTCTACCAAGCCTAGAAAAGGTGAATGCCATTTCATTAGCAGGTATTTTCTCACCTCTCTCTTCACTCTCTTGACCCACCCCAATACTGAAGAAGCCAGAAGCAAACAGCAAAGGAATGAATGAGGAGATAGAATGTAGGAAACTAGAAAGAAAAGGAAGTTTAGCAGAAGAAAGAGAAATTGAGAAGCTGATCTTATCTGCCTTCCCTTTGTTGGTTTCCACCCTGCAGAATATTCAAGGTGTGGAAGGAAGGAAAATGTTTTAACTTCATATGAAGGCTGGAATTCTGACTGTTGAACTGTAATACCATTTTAATAAAATGAAAATGACAAAGTGCTTAGAACACTTTTTTAATCCAAGAGTGACTGGAAAAGTCATGGGAATTCTCTGAGATTTCATGCTAGGAGAGACTGACAACAAATTCAGCAAGGTGATATGAACGGAAGAGGGGGGAAATAACATTCAGTGATTGTGCTCTACTGAGTTCTGCTCTTTTAACTTACAAGCAACAGTCAGTAGCACTCCAGAATGGAGAAACAGAAGCTTAGAGAATGAATTAACCTATTCAAATTCATACAAAACTACGAAGTAGTGAGTCCCAAAGCAAATATGGAAAATCAAAGTGATAACTGACTTGTCTGGAAGAGGCATGCCTTGGCCCCCATGCCTCAAAGAGAAGGAACATTCAAGAATAAGTATTTCTTTGTGAAAGAGTCTAAATTCTTTAAGGTCCTTTATGGACCAAACGGCTTGAGGTTCAACCAAAGTTCTGTGTTGAGAAAAGGAATATTTCTTCACCAATGTAGATCCTGAATGTGGTAGCATCATTCTCTCACTTCTACAGACATGATTGGCCCATCATATCTTTTGCCCAATCTTTTGTTCTTTATGCTCCACTTGATATTTGCTCATTAGAATTATGAGCTTCCCAGGTGGCTTCATGGTAAAGAATTCACCAGCCAATGCAGGAGATGCAGGAGACACAGGTTCGATCCCGGAGTTGGGAAGATTCCCCGGAGGAAGAAATGGCAACCAGTCCAGTATTCTTGCCTGATTAAATCCCACGGACAAAGGAGCCTGGCAAGCTAGTCCACGGGGTCACAAAGAGTCGAACACGGCTGAGCAAGCGAGCACACATGTGTGCATTACTTATAGGGCATGGTTCTGAACTGAGAGTGATATTGACATAGTCCTTAGATTTATAGTGCACTTTCATATACAAATAATTATTTAATCTCATAATAACTCAAAAGGAAGAACAATTACCATCAGGAATAATTTATCATAATGCTAGAAAATTAAATTTAAGCTAAAAGAGAATAAAACTAGAACTAAAAAAATCTGAATGAATTGCTCAGAGTCATAATGTTCCTGTTAGAGACAAACTTTTAACACTACTCTACTACCTCATAGTTTAAGGGAGACTTAAGAAGATTAAAGAAAGTACTTTTACTGTAATTGATAAAAATAATTTAGATAACCATTTGTGTCTAAAACATATACCAAATAATTACCAGTTTTCACCACTTTTAAATTTAATATTTTATATCATTTAGTCTCTTTTCCTTTATCTCTACCGATGCTTTCTGGGACTTTCTACTGAGAAGAGTTGTTTGTTTGAAGGTCTTGATTAAATTCTTTGCGTTCTCCTAATTTCTAAGAAAAATCTATGCATTTCTCTAGGTAACTTTTGAAGCCTGTTCCCAATCTTTCAGAAGTGGTGAGAAAATTCAGTTGCCTACTTTTGTTTCTTAAAGGAAAACAACTAACCTTATCTGTAAAATTATATTAATCAGCAAATATCAAAAATAACTCAGTCAATGGACTTTAAACAACATGGCTGGATCTTTCTGTTTTTATGAAATTAACATAAACATGTCTGAGACTTACTAATAGATGTAATAGGCATTGTTCAAACACTTATCAAGTTATAATTAATAAAGTAAATATCAAGATTGTAATGTTACTGAAATACCACAGGCATCTATATATCTATAAATGTGCAATCATTTATTCATTTGAATAACTGTTCTTCATTATACCTGTATTTAATGTCTCCAAGTACTGACATATCAGATATCTCAGAATTCCTTCTCTAAATGCTATATATCTTTAAGAGAGTAATTTTTGGAAACACAATATCATTATAATCCTAAATAAATAATAATAATTTTTATATACTATTGTATATTCTTTCATGATAAAGTATTCTT
This sequence comes from Cervus canadensis, assembly GCF_019320065.1. NCBI lineage: Eukaryota > Metazoa > Chordata > Mammalia > Artiodactyla > Cervidae > Cervus > Cervus canadensis. Next base: position 55,780,582 of record NC_057388.1, read on the forward strand.
TCTACAGTTTGGTGGCATTTAATTCATTTAAAGTATTTGTATCATTTTATTTGCAGGTACCTTCTCTCATTTTCATTCTTCAGCTTATTTATTGAAGAATCTGGATCATTTTTCTTAAAACATTTCCTATAGGTTTTGCTGACTTATCTGCTTTGCTGTCTCCTCACTACTGATAACTGATACTTGGACTCCCATATGAGGGGTTTCTCTTCTTTATTTGGCAAAATATCTATAGGTGATTTTGACTTTCTTTTTCACACCATATCTGAAATTGTCTAACATCTGGTTGTTTATTTTTTTATGCTTGATTCAATATGTTCAGATGTTGCCACTTTGACCCATTCATTATAGAGTTCCCCGTCTGTTTTTCACTCACTGGTGTCAGCAGCCAGCACTCATTATTTACTAAGATCCATTAGAGACTGCAAAAGGTAATATTATCATCCAGTTGTTACTTGGACATTTATTAGCTGGATTTTTTTCTATAAAGGAAAACACTCATCTACTATTTCATTAACTTCAGACACAGATTTTATAGGAAAGGAAGAATAAATTCCTTCTTTTTGTTTAGTAAGAATCTAGGGCCCTCTTTGAGCAACAGACTTCTTCCGTATCCTCATATGGTGAAAAAAGCAAGCAATCTCTCTAAGGTCACTTTTATAAGGACACTAATCCCTTGTGGCAGAAAGAGAAGAAGAACTAAAGAGCCTCTTGATGAAAGTGAAAGAGGAGAGTGAAAAAGTTGACTTAAAACTCAACATTCAGAAAACTAAGATTATGGCATCCAGTCCCATCACTTCATGGCAAATAGATGGGGAAGCAATGGAAACAGTGACAGACTTTATTTTGGGGGGCTCCAAAATCACTGCAGATGGTGACTACAGCCATGAAATTAAAAGATGCTTGCTCCTTGGCAGAAAAGTTATGATAAACATAGAAAGCATATTAAAAAGCAGAGACATTACTTTGCCAACAAAGGTCCGTCTAGTCAAGGCTATGGTTTTTCCAGTAGTCATATATGGATGTGAGAGTTGGACTATAAAGAAAGCTGGGCGCTGAAGAATTGATGCTTTTGAACTGTGGTGTTGGAGAAGACTCTTGAGAGTCCCTTGGACTGCAAGGAGATCCAACCAGTCCATCCTAAAGGAGATCAGTCCTGGGTGTTCATTGGAAGGACTGATGTTGAAGCTGAAACTCCAATACTTTGGCCACCTCATGCGAAGAGTTGACTCATTGGAAAAGACTCTGATGCTGGGAAAGATTAAAGGTGGGAGAAGGGGACAACAGAGGATGAGATGGTTGGATGTCATCACTGACTCAACGGACATGAGTTTTGGTAAACTTCAGAAGCTGGTGATGGACAAGGAGGCCTGGCGTGCTGCAGTCCATGGGGTCGCAAAGAGTCGGATACGACTGAGTGACTGAACTGAACTGAACTGAATCCCTGTGGCTGAGATGGTAAAGAGTCCACCTGCAATGCAGAAGACCCGGGTGCAATCCCTGGGTTGGGAAGATCTCCTGGAAGAAGACAATGCAATCCACTCCAGTACTCCTGTAGAATCCCATGGACAGAGAAGCCTTTTGGGCTACAGTCCACGGGGTTGCATAGAGTTGGACACGATTTAATGACTAACAAACACAATCCCATACATAAGGGTTCTGCCTTCAAACCTAATCACCACTCAAAGGTCACACCTCCTAATACCATCACACTGGGCATTATGATTTCAACATATGAATTTTACTGGTACACATTCACATTGAGATCAAAGGACTTCCACTCACCATATCTTTTCTAATTTGTTTTTTCCTTAATCTCTTACAGTTAGCCCTTAGAACCTTTATTTTCCTTCTTTCTTTACAGCCTATAAATATGTATCTAAATATAGTGTTTACCTTGTTCTGTAGGTATCACTGTATTCTCTTAACTTTTCTATATGGTTTTTAATCTTCCTTTCATCGCAAAAAGGCAAAACGGTTGTCTGAGGAGGCCTTACATATAGGTGAGAAAAGAACAGAAGCTAAAGGCAAAGGAGAAAAGGAAAGATATACCCATTTGAATGCAGAGTTCCAAAGAATAGCAAGGGGAGATAAGAAAGCCTTCCTCAGTGATCAATGAAAAGAAATAGGGAAAAACAATGGAATGAGAAAGACTAGAGATCTCTTCAAGAAAATTAAAGAAACAAAGGAAATACTTCATACAAAGATGGGCACAATAAAGGATAGAAATGGTATGGACCTAACAGAAGCAGAAGATAAGAAGAGGCAGCAAGAATACACAGAAGAATTGTATAAAAAATATCTTCAGGACCCAGATATTGACAGTGGTATGATCACTCACCCAGAGCCAGATATCCTGGAATGCAAAGTCAAGTGGGCCTTAGGAAGAATCACTACAAACAAAGCTAGTGGAGGTGATGGAATTTCAGTTGAGTTATTTCAAATTCTGAAAGATGATGCTGCAAAAGTGCTGCACTCAGTATGCCAGCAAATTTGGAAAGCTCAGCAGTGGCCACAAGACTGAAAAAGGTCAGTTTTCATTCTGATCCCAAGGAAAGACAATGCCAAATAATGTTCAAACTTGTGCATGGTTGCACCCATCTCACATGCTAGTAAAGTAATGCTCAAAATTCTCCAAGTGAGGCTTCAACAGTATGTAAACCCTGAACTTCCAGATGTTCAAGCTAGATTTAGAAAAGGCAGAGATCAAACTGCAACATCTGTTGGATTATTGAAAAAGCAAGAGAGTTCCAGAAAAACATCTACTTCTGCTTTGTTGAATACACCAAAGCCTTTGACTGTGTAGATCACAACAAACTGTGGAGAATTCTTCAAGAGATGGGAACACCAGACCACCTGACCTGCCTCCTGAGAAATCTGTATGCAGGTCAGGAAGCAACAGCTAGAATTGGACATGGAACAACAGACTGGTTCCAAATAGGAAAAGGAGTACATCAAGGCTGTATATTGTCACCATGCTTATTTAACTTATATGCAGAGTACATCATGAGAAACGCTGGGCTGGATGAAGCACAAGCTGGAATCATGATTGCTGGGAGAAATACTAGTAACCTTTGATATGCAGATGAATACCACCCTTATGGCAGAAAGCGAAGAAGAAGAATTAAAGAGCCTCTTGATGAAAGTGAAAGAGGAGAGTGAAAAAGTTGACTTAAAACTCAACATTCAGAAAACTAAGACCATGACATCTGGTCCCATTACTTCATAGCAAATAGATGGGGAAACAGTTGAAACAGTGACAGACTTTTATTTTGGGGCTCCAAAATCACTGCAGATGGTGATTGCAGCCGTGAAATTAAAAGACGCCTGCTTCTTGGCAGAAAAGTTATGACCAACCTAGACAGCATATTAAAAAGCAGAGACATTACTTTGCTAACAAAGGTATGTCTAGTCAAACTCTGGTTTTTCCAGTAGTCATGTATGGATGTGAGAGTTGGACTATAAAGAAAGCTGAGTGCCAAAGAATTGATGGTTTTGAACTGTGGTGTTGAAGACTCTTGAGAATCCTTTGGACTCAAGGAGATTCAACTAGTCAATCCTAAGAGAAATCAGTCCTGAATATTCAGTGGAATGACTGATGCTGAAGCTGAAATTCCAATACTTCGGCCACCTGATGCGATGAACTGATTCATTGGAAAAGACCCTAATGCTAGGAAAGATTGAAGGCGGAAGGAGAAGGGGACAATAGAGGATGAGATGATTGGATGGCATCACCGACTTGATGAACATGAATTTGAGACAACTCCGGGAGTTGGTGATGGACAGGGAAGCCTTGCATGCTGCAGTACATGCGGTCGAAAACAGTTGAACACAACTGAGTGACTGAACTGAACTGAACTGATCTTCATCTTATTGTATGCTTAATTGCTCGGTTGTGGCTTCTTCTTTGCAACCGCATTGACTGTAGCATGCCAGACTCCTCTGTCCATGGTGATTCTCCAGGCAAGAATACTGGAGTGGGTTGCCATGCCACCCTCCATGGGATCTTCCCAACCCAGGGATCATACCCAGGTCTCCCACAATGCAGGTGGATTCTTTACCATCTGAGCCACCAGGAAAGCCCTCATCTTATCATAGCCTTTGATATAATATTAATTTCAAGAAGTTAACATTTTAACATTTTATTATCTATAATTTTGCAGAAAAATATAAAAATCATAAGTCTCCTTTTAAAATGTTTTTCTTAATGCCCAAGTGCATAATTTTTCACAATCTTCTAAATAAACATAATAAATCAATATTCTAAACATAATACTCTTTATTTGATGAAGACAAAGCTCTCCCTGTCTCTCTATTTATATATAGCTCTAAAAATCTTATAATAATGACAGACTACACTAGTCATACTTAATATGTGTGCATGTACAATTCTATTCATCTAAGCCTTTTGGCCTATTACAATAGTCAGTAATGACAGTAACATGAAATCTATTATTATACCTGTGATTTATTTTTAATCATTTTCTCTATGCTCTTCAAAGAGAATTTTTTCTTGCACGTATTTAGTCCCTGGTTTTTGATTTGTTGTTGGTTTGTGTGTGTGTGCACTACTCTTTGTTATATTTCTATTATAAATTGTGCCTTTTTGTCTTTTTTTCATCATGCAATGCCCCTCTATATTATGTTTAGTGCTTTAATTCTTCCTCAATATAATATCCCCATACCTATTTTCCTACTGTTAGTGTTTTTCTAGTATTTCTCTACCCCCACATCTTATTTTCAACTTTTACTAAAAATGTGGCTTTTGCAGAAACATAACTTTTTACATTAATCTAATCTCAGTTTATTTACATGTAACATAATGGCTGAAATATTTCTTGATGCGCATCTTATTTATACCTATCACATATTTTGCATTTACTCTTTCTTCTCTTACAACTTTGTTACTGATTTGACAGAGTTAACACCCGTTACTTATTAACTTTTAAGTTTTGCCCCAATTTTGATGTCATGAGTGAATACCTTTCTATTATTGCTGCTATGTGCGTACTAAGCTGCCTTGGTTGTGTCTGACTCTTTGTGATCCTATGGACTATAGCCCACCAGGCCCCTCTGTCCATGGGATTCTCTAGGCTAGAATACTGGAATGGGTTGCCATTCCCTTTTCCAGGGGTTCTTCCCGACCCAGGGATGGAACCCACATCTCTTGCTTGACAGGCAGGTTCTTTACCACTAAGCCACCAGGGAAGCCCATTTACCTGTGGATAGACATATAAATAAGGATTATACCTATATATAGTAAAATAATAATAATATATTCTATTCATGTGATGTGGTTTATATGAAAGGAGGCATAGATGACACCGAAGTGAAAGTCGCTTAGTCGTGTCCAACTCTTTGTGACCCCATGGACTATACAGTCCTTGGAATTCACCAAGCCAGAATACTGGAGTGGGAGACCATTCCCTTCTGCAGGGGATCTTCCCAACCCAGGGATGGAACACAGGTCTCCCACATTGCAGGTGGATTCTTTACCAGGGAAGCCAGCAGGGAAGCCCAGATGACATTGGGCTAAATCTGAACTCAAGTGATAGAATTAGTTTCATTAACTTCTGCTTTATTTTTCTGTTGAGATGATCTCTTAGAAAAACTCATGAAATCATGCTAAAGTTCAGACTAAGAGCAATGTGGAAGAGATAAAGTTAAGTGAAACACTGATATAAAGAAATCTGATTTATAGAGTTCACACCTGACATCCAAGCAAAAACTGTTAAGTGTTCTATATTGAAAGGGGAGAATATTTTAATTCTCTATCCCCTGCATGCATTAATTTTTCATTTTTATTACTCTTTGGATTAACATTCAGATTTGAGTTATTCTATGTTTGCTTTGATATACTCAAAACATTGTCTAATAAATAAATATATCATATTGTGGTGATATATGGTTAGTGATATATTATATAAGTATTATATTTGTTTTCTAATCATTTTTCATAAGCTTTAAATTTTATCATATTCTCTTATAGCAATAAAGCCATTTCCATTGCAAACTTGTAACAATAATGGATAGCAACCTTCAGGGGATACATTTCTGAGAAATTTATTTTCCCTCATGTTGCTCAGCCACCCAAAGAATGAATTTGTTTCCATGACAGATAAGGACTACACTGATCATTTTTAAAATGGTCTTGGGGCACCACAAATCAATAACAGAAAAGAAAAATGCAAGATAATAATATTTCTTTTCATTAGGTTGATTGATGGCATTCTAGATTCATGCATCGAAATTGTCTCTTTAACAGTTATTAAATAACCTAAAGCATACATCTTGGCTGTGTGGGTCCTCTTTTATACTGAATAATCAAGACAAAGATAAATTCTATTTGATTGCAATGTGGTTACTCTACAGAAATATAATAACCAAAAAGCATATGAAATTTAAAAGACAGAATACACTTACCACAAAGCATAATATTCTACACTGAAATCTAAAACAGCCACATGACATAATTTTAAATTATTTTTTAGTATAAGATAGTTCTGCAATAATAATACATTTCATAGTAATATTGTGTTGTTTTGTTTTGTTTTTTAAAGTCTCACTTGAGCAATATGTAATAAGAGTGTTGTTCTACCAAATTGTCATGGGAGAAGACATACATTTCATAGGCTATTTAAATTCAGTGATGGTAAAAAAATTTCTGTTGCAAAAGTGTGCCTTTAAAAGTAATTTGAGATAAACTGAAATTATAGCATTTTAAGGGATTTTCTCCCCTGATTGCTCTCATTTTTCTCTGAGAGTGTGATATATGCCCGAATTACATATAATAAATAGAAAAGTGCTTCTTTTAGAGAAAGTTCCAAAACACTTCTTTAGAAATATGATTTCAACATTTTCCTTATTTGAATTTGCTGTATTCCTTCCTATCACTCAAATATCAAATTGAAATACCTTTGGAAAAAGTATTACTTTTGGGAAAATTACCAATGACTTTGCTGAAAAGTGAAAATTTTAAGTAATTTAGTGAAGAAAAAAAACCTGTTTGATGTAAACTCCTTTTGATTGTCTGAATTTTTTCTCCTTCCTTGGTTTTGGTAGATGCACACAAACATATGTCCACACTCTTTTGAAGAGTTTGATATAGCACCCATGAAATATGTCAAATCAACATCATTTGTACAATTTGACTATAAAAGATAATCTTAGATGTAAAATAGATGTATTTCCCATTCCACTCCTTAAAATATCTGTGCAAAATATCCCAGTTAAAGTGACAAGTTTCTAACAGTGTTTGATAAAATTTTCCCATTATCTTAAAAGTTTTTAACACCCATATGCCAGAATCTCGGAAAAAGTTTTTCTATTGAGTTCTAATGATCATTTGTATTTCTACACACTAAAAATTAACAATCCAAGAAAAAATTAAGGAGAAAAATCATTTACAAGACTATTTCTTAAAAAAAAGGAATAAAATACTGGACTTAGAAATAAATTAACAAAAGTGGTTCAAGCCTTGCATACTGTACCATGCTAATATTTTGAAAACTGTAAAACATTATTGAAAGAAATTAAATTAAAAATTAATTTCTGTGTTAATGAACTAGATGCCTTAATTTTGTTAAGGTGGCAGTAATATTGAAAATGTTTAAGAAATTTAATGCATTCCATATTAAACTTCCTACTGCCATTTTGCAGACATGTAAAGACTAATCCTAAAGTCCATATGGAATTTCAGAAGACTCTGAATACCAAAAACAATATTGAAAAGGAAGGACAAACTTGAAGGACTTATACTTCTTGATTTCAAAACTTATTATACATCTGCTATCATCAAAACAATAGCATACTGGCATAACAATACACATACAGATTAATGGAATAAAATTGAGAATCCAGAAATAAATACATAATATATGGTCAATTGATCTTTTCAAGGTACCAAGACCATTCAATGAAGGAAAGCATTTAACAAATGCTGAAAATACAGTATATCCACATGGAAAAGTATGAAGTTGGACACTTACTTCATATCATACACAAAAGTTAACTCAAAATGGATAAAAATATTTATATTTAAGAGTTCAAATTGTACAAATCATAAAAGAAAATATAGGAATAAATCTTCATGACTATGGGTCATGACACCAAAAAACAAGCAACAAAAGAAAAAAATAGACTAATTAAACTTTATCAAATCAAAATTAAATTTTATTGTGCTTCAAAGGACACTAACAACAGAGTGAGAAGAAAATCCACAAAATGGGAGAAAATATTTGCAAATCTTAAATCTGATAAGAGCCTAGGATCTAGAATACATAAAGAACTAAAAACTTGACAGCTAAAAGACAAACAATGGAATTTTTAAATGGGCAAATGATTTGAATAGGCATTTCTTCAAAGAGGATAGACACATGACCATAACAGTAAGATGTTCACTGTCATTGGCCACTGATTCTATATCAAAACCCATGAGATACCATTTCACACCCACTGCTGCTGCTGCTGCTAAGTCTCTTCAGTCATGTCCGACTCTGTGCGACCCCATAGACGGCAGCCCACCAGGCTCCCCCATCCCTGGGATTCTTCAGGCAAGAAGAACACTGGAGTGGGTTGCCATGTCCTTTTCCAATGCATGAAAAGAAAAGTGAAAGTGAAGTCGCTCAGTCGTATCCGACTCTTAGCAACCCCATGTACTGCAGCCTACCAGGCTCCTCCGTCCACGGAATTTTCCAGGCAAGAGTACTGGAGTGTCACACCCACTAGTATGGCCATAATTTAAAGAAGAAAAATTGATGTTGATGATGATGTAGAGAAATTGGAGTCCTCTTACACTGCCTAATAGAGAGTTAAATGGAACAGCTGCTTTGAAAAACAGTCTGGCATTTCTTCAAAAACTTAAATAAAGAAGTATAATATGACCCAGCAATTTTACTCTTAAGTACTTACTCAAAATATTAAAGACATATTCAAGTAAAAGAAAAAAAATTAACACAAATGTTCATGACAGCATTATTCATAATAGCCAAAAATGGAAACAATCCAATGTCTGTCAACTGATAAATGGATAAACAAAATGTGGCATATTCATACAATGGAATATTATTCTGCTATAAAAGGAATGAAGTACTAACATAGCTTCAACCTGGATGAACCTAAAAACACTATAATAACTGAAAGAAGTCAGACACAAAGGTCATATTTGAATGATCCCTTTGATATAAAACATTCAGAATAAGCAAACTCAGACAGACAGACAGAATGTAGAGGACTGGTTTCCAGGGACGATGAGAAAGGGATAAGGGATCAGGGAGTAACTGTCAATGTAAGAGACATATTTGGTGGAGATAAAAATGTTCTGAAATGTGACAATGTTGATGATTGTGCAACATGGTGAATGCAATAAAACCACTGAGTTATATATCTTAAGTCATTAAAATGATGAAATTTATGTTATGTAAATTAACCTCAATTTAAAAGAATGGAGTGAAGTAGTGATGTATACAGCAGCAGGGATGAACCTAAAACACACAATACTTTATAAAGTAAGCTTGATACAGAAGAGCACATATTGTATAATCCCATTTATACAAAGTTTCAGAATACGCAAATCAAACATGATGATAGAAATCAGGACAATGGTTTGTTGGAAAGAAGAATTGGTATGAAGCAGAAAAGGAACATTCTGGGATGACAAAAATGTCTTATATCTTGAGAAGGCATGAGTACACAGTTGATGGGTTTCTCAAAGCTGAACAGTGTGATTAAGAATTAGGCATTTCATTGTATAATCAGATCTTCTATCACACTTGTTTTGATAACATGAATTTGTTCCAAAATGACTGATATATTAGGGACTAACAGGAATGGCATTTTGGAATTTTAGCTTATGCAAGAAAAACACTAGTGAACATCAAAAACAGCACCCAATTTAAATGAGCCAGATAAGGCAAAAACTGAACACACTTCAGACACCTACCAGCTGTCTTACTTCCCTACATGTGTTACAAGCCATTCCCATCCACACCTAGTATTAGAGCCTTTTAATTTCATATGATCCATTGTACTAGATTAAATAATGACCTTCAACACTCCATGTCCATCTGGAACCTATAAATATGACCTTACTTATAAACAGGGTCTTTGCAGCAGATACATAAGGAAGAAGGCTATGTGAAGAAAGTGGCAGACATTTACGTAACGTATCTGCGGATCCTTAGGATTCTGCCAGCAACCACAAGAAGTTAGAACAGGAAACAGAGAATTCTTCCCTAGAACCATCAGAAAAAGCACAGACCCGCCTACACCTTCATTTCAAACTTCTAGCGTCCAGAACTGTGAGAGAGTCAACTTTCCTTGTTTTAAGCCACTCAGTTTATGGTCATTGTTACAGCAACCCAAAGAAACTAACACACCGACCTTCTACCACTTCACAATAACTCTTAAGCTGAAACCTTTCTGAAGTCCACATTCACAAGCAAACATGAGTATTTTTCAAATTAAAGTGTCTTATTTATCATATTACTTTTTATATCCATTTAACACATATAAAACTGTACTATTATTTTACTAGGCTCCCATTGTTCCTTATGTCACTGTTACATGACACCATATTCATTTCAGTTCACTCAATCTTTGTGTGCAAATCTTTGCAATCCCACGGACTGCAGCCCGCCAGACTTCCCTGTCCATCACCAACTCCCGGAGCTTGCTCAAATTCATGTCCATTGAGTCAGTGATGCCATCCAACCATCTCATCCTCTGTCATCCCCTTCTCCTCCTTACTTCAATCTTTCCTAGCATAAGGGTCTTTTCTAATGAGTCAGTTCCTTGCAATAGGTGCCCAAAGTATTGGAGTTTCAGCTTCAGCATCAGTCCTTCCAATGAATATTCAGGAGTGATTTCCTTTAGGATGGACTCTTGGATTTCCTTGCTGTCCAAAGGACTCTCAAGAGTCTTCTCCAACACCACAGTTCAAAAGCATCAATTCTTCAGCACTCAGCTCTCTTTACAGTCCAACTCTCACATCCATACATGACTACTGGAAAACCATAGCCTTGACTAGATGGACCTTTGTCAGCAAAGTAACGTCGCTGCTTTTTAATATGGTGTCTAGGTTGGTCATAGCTTTTCTTCCAAGGAGAAAGCATCTTTTAATTTCATGGCTGCAATCACCATTTGCAGTGATTTTGGAGCCCTCCCCAAATAAAGTCTATCACTGTTTCATCTGTTTCCCCATCTATTTGCCATGAAGTGATGGGTCCAGATGCCATGATCTTCATTTTTTGAGTGTTGAGATTTAAGCCAACTTTTTCACTCTCCTCCTTCACTTTCATTAAGAGCCTCTTTAATTCCTCTTCCCTTTGCCATAAGAGTGGTGTTATCTGCATATCTGAGGTTATTGATATTTCTCCCAGCAATCTTGATTCCAGCTTGTGCTTCATCCTATTCAGCATTTCGCATGATGTACTCTGCATATAAGTTAAATAAACAGGGTGACAATATACAGCATTGACGTACTCCTTTCCCAGTTTGGAACCAGTCCATTTTTCCATGTCTGGTTCTAACTGTTGCTTCTTGACCTGCATACAGATTTCTTAGCAGGCAGGTAAGGTGGTCTGATATTCCTATTTCTTTAAGAATTTTCACAGTTTGCTGTGATCCACACAGTCAATAAAGTGGAAGTAGATGTTTTTTTGGAACTCTCTTGCTTTTTTTGATGATCCAACAGATGTTGGCAATTTGATCTCTGGTTCCTCTGCCTTTTCTAAAGCCAGCTTGAATATCTGGAAGTTCTTGGTTCACATACTGTTGAAGCCTGTCTTGGAGAATTTTGAGCATTACTTTGCTAGCGTATGAGATGAGTACAATTGTGTGGTAGTTTGAACATTCTTTGGTGTTCCCTTTCTTTGGGACTGGAATAAAAACTGACCTTTTCCAGTCCTGTGGCCACTGCTGAGTTTTCCAAATTTGCTGTCATATTGAGTGCAGCACTTTAACAGCATCATCTTTAGGTTCCTCTACCAATAGTTAATTTTATATTTTTTGGTTTCATTGTCAGAATTAATACTATTTTCAAATTCTAAAATCCATCTTCTTAGTTCAAAATTTCCTTTAGCTATTAATTTAGCTATTAATTATCTCTACTCTTTTTTGCAGTCAATCTAATTAAAAGCTCGTTTATATACACTCTGTCTCCTCCTCACTTCTCAAACTATCACAATCTAGATTCCATCTCTTCTACTCAACTGAATCTCAAACTCAGCATGATTGACAAATAGCTTCTGTTTCCTCAATTTAGTGAGCACTGCGCAGACTCCTGAGAGTCCCTTGGACTGCAAGGAGATCCAACCAGTCCATCCTAAAGGAGATCAGTCCTGGGTGTTCACTGGAAGGACTGATGCTGAAGCTGAAACTCCAGTACTTTGGCCACCTCATGTGAAGAGTTGACTCATTGGAAAAGAACCTGATGCTGGGGGAGATTGGGGGCAGGAGGAGAAGGGGACGACAGAGGATGAGATGGCTGGATGGCATCACTGACTCAATGGACATGAGTTTGAGTAAACTCCGGGAGTTGGTGATGGACAGGGAGGCCTGGTGTGCTGCGATTCATGGGGTCGCAAAGAGTCAGACACGACTGAGCGACTGAACTGACTGATTCAGTCTTCATCTCACTTGATGGCTTGGAAGCTTTTTATACCATTGACTTCTCTCTTTTTTTCATGACTTTCAATGCTTTAAAAGTCAGTTTCAATAAATAAATAAATAAAAGTCAGTTTCATAACATACCCTCTCATAGTCTTCCTCCTCTGTCTCTTTAGTTAACATTTCAGCATTACTGCTTGTGGCATAATTTTCTTTGCCTGTCATTTAAATGAAGATGTTCTCAAGCTACTGATTTTTAATGCAAATCAGTGCCATCCTGGCTAACAAGATAAATAGAGGAGCTAACATGAGCAGAGTTCTGAGATAGGTTTTTACTGTGTTTCAAGAGGAGTGATATGAAAATCATTTGTACAAGAAGAGTTATTCAGCATGCTAATTCCAATTTATTCAGAGACACTGAACATACTACTTAATCTATTTTTGGTTATAGTTTTGCTATCTCCCAAATTAGTATATATTTGCTTTTTACCTTACTGAGATGATAGAACATTTCCAAGATGTTTGCAAATTGTTTTTTAAAGCCTCTGAGAATGTATTATATAAGCACCAATAAATGAAAATGTTATCGTAGCCACAGCTTACAAATATTTTTTTAATCTCTAATGTCATTATATGACATGATAATTTGGCAATACTCAGAGTTGTAAAGTGAGTTTTTAGTTTTAAATTTGGAGGCATTTACTCTAAACTATTTCTTTCATTTTATGGTTGCTTCGATTCACATCAAATACTAACAAACATAAATACTCTCTTAGCAAAGGTTGTCCTGGCCTGTGGTAATGAATTATCTTCATTTTGAGTTATTAAAAACCAACACATACAACCAAAGTAATTCACTAAAAATAAGTTGCAATGTCATCTCTTTTCCACTATTCAAACCATAATCATTAGCTAGATATATTTCAAGGCCTGCATACATAAGGACATACTCCCAAGGGCATATCCTTTGTTGTCGAGTGGTATCTCCTTACTGAGTTCTTGAAGGAGAATACATAAATGATAATTTTATAATCTCGGAGATAAAAGGAGCGTAGGAGTTCACCTATGATGATAGAAAAGCATCATTGCTCACAAAACAGCCATATGGCCTGAATTTGAATTCAGTCTCTGCTATTCTCTGCTATTTAGCTCTTGCATGAGTTGGGCAAGATACATAATGTTACTACACTTGGTTTTCTCATCTGTAGAGTTAGTAATAATACCTACACTGTAAGAATTGTTAACATTAAATAATTGTGTGTGTGTGTGTCTGTGCCTGTCTGTGTGTAGGGGCTTCCCCAGTGGCTCAGGGGTAAAGAATCTACCTGCATTTCAGGAGATGTGCGTTCAGTCCCTGGGTTGGGAAGATTCCCTGGAGGAAGGCATGGCAATCCACCTTAATATTCTTGCCTGGAGAACCCCATGGACAGAGTACCTGGCAGGCTACAGTCCATGAGGTCACAAAGAGTTGGACATGACTGAAGCAACCGAGCACAAATGCATGCACGTGTGTATGTGTGTGTGTGTGTGTATGTGTGTGTGTGTGTGTGTGTGTATGTGTGTGTGTGTGTGTGTAAAATCTTATATAGAATATATAGGTATATCTTATATCAACACATATATTTAACACATGTTATATACCTAGTAAATATGAGCTACTACTATTATTATTCACTCCAATTCTTAGTTCCTACATGAGCTCATGCCATTCAGCTCACAGGCAGCCATTTCACTAAGGAGATTCCACCAGTTCATGTAGAACTCTGGATGGTCACTTATATTTAGGATATCCAATTCTCTTTAGAGTATCCCTTTGGTACAGTTTCATAGTATGTTATTGTTCCATAGCTATTTCAGTATCATCAGCTATTTTATACTAGGAATAAAACAAATACAGTTAAAGAGAGGATAGCTTATAGGAAGAAGAGAAAAATATTTGTCAATATATATCATATTATATATATATACTATAGATATACTTATATATTACATATATTAAGAGCCAAAAAACAAAAGGGAAAGATTATATGGGTTGTGCGTGCAGCCTCAGTCTTTCAGTCATGTCTGACTCTCTGTGGCCCCATAGACTGTAGCCCACAGGGATCCTCTGTCCACGGGATTCTCCAGGCAAGAAAACTGGAGTGAGTCGCCATTTCTTCCTCCAGGGGGGTCTTCCCAACACAGGGATAGAACCTGCGTCTCTTATGCCTCCTGCACTGGCAGCCAGATTCTTTACCACTGCGCCACCTGGGAAGCCTTAATTATGTTGGCTAACTTCAGGCAAATTTTGGGTTTTATGGGAACTGAAATGGAGCAGAACCCTATAGTCCTTGCCCCCTGACCATGTCCTCTGCCTGCCTTTTGTCTATGGAAAACTTTAGTCATAGAATAAGTGTAATCAGAGAAGTAAGAAAAGCAGAAACAAAAGAAAACAGTCAAAGGAGTTAATAACAATGATGTAGTCTTTAAGCATAATCAAGGACCTTTAATTCTTTCTTAAGGGCTATAAATACAATTCTGAGCCATATCCTGTGAGCTGTCTTATAGATACTAAAATACCAGATGGAGAAGTTAACTACATGATGACCAGACTTTACCCAGGACGTGAGGTGCCACAATTCTGGGAACTGGCCACAAAGAAATGGGAAGAAATGGACCCTGGAACTGAAGATTGAGTGAGTGAATGAAAGTCACTCAGTCGTGTCCAACTCTTTGCGACCCCATGGACTATACAGTCCATGGAATTCTCCAGGCCAGAATACTGGAGTGGGTAGCCTTACCCCTTCTCCAGGGGTTCTTTCCAACCCAGGGCTCAAACCCAGGTCTCCCGCATTGCAGGAGGATTTTTTACCAGCTGAGCCACAAGGGAAGCCCAAGAATACTGGAGTGGGTAGCCTATCTCTTCTCCAGTGGATCTTCCTGACCCAGGAATCAAACCAGGGTCCCCTACATTGCAGGCAGATTGTTTACCAACTGAGCTATCAGGGAAGCTGGAACTGAAGAGTAACTGTACCTAAAACAACCGAGCTGACACTGGTCAGACCACTGATGACCAATTTGAAGAAGACTGTCAGAGCTGACTGTGCTGTTTCTGCATGTAGCCTCCCCCACCACCCCACCACACACACACTTCTATCCATAAAAGCTCTTGCCCCACTGACTGCCAGGGTGGTGGGGTGGGAGTCCGCCTTTGGACAGATGTCTGACACCATCCCCCCTCCCTGTTGCTGGCATCTGAAAGAAAGCAAACTTCCCTTTCCACCAACCTGGCTTGTTTATTGGCTCTTGAGCAGCAAGCAGCAAGACCCACACACGCTCTTTCAGTAACAGAATGTGTATTTTCCTTCTTGAAATAATAGGGACAGTAAACATAAATAATAAATGTGTTTACTCTAAAATATGTTTCTTTTTCTTCAAGACTCATTTCACTTAGCAATTTTTCAAGAGTCATTCAGTAGGGACCATATTTAATTAAATGCTCAAAACAATACATTCTTATTTTTCAAGAAAGCCTAAATTATTGCATGCCATAACTTTAAAAATAGAAATCAGGATCTTTCAAGGAAGAAATAAAAATACACTAAATTCTACAACTAATCTAAATAAACAACAAAAATGTATGTTTTCTATACCTTAGAATTAGACAATCATTATTTTTTTTTCTTTTTTATGTTTCCTTTAATAAGAATACTTGCTGCTTCTAAAAGGGGAGTTTTACTTTGGTTTGGGAAAAATATAAAATAATAATAATTTATAATTTAAGAATGAATACAAACTATCTGTCTTATATCCACTCATATCCACTTATATCCACTCTTGCTTCTCATTGTTACTCTATAGGCTTAACATTCCTCTTCATTAATGTACGCTTTTACAAAGTCAAGAAACACAATGAGTTGTTTTTGTTAATCAGACGTCTTCCCACTTGATATGGCACGTAATAAAACCAGTGAGCATTTACTCTTGACTCAGAATAGAGAAAATTTTGGAGTGTTTTCTAAAATAGCATTTAACACTTTTATTTTCAAAATATTAACATAACATTATTGTATCTTTTCTTTTCATCAGAATAGAATTCTTTTATTTAAATTGTACCAAAATACAGTTTTTTCATTTTTTTAAGACAATGGAATAAGTAACTGATTATATGTATTCTTTTCAAAATAAAAAAAATATATATGATGGAAATTCCCTGCCAGTCCATTAGTTAGGATTCCACACTTCCACTGCAGGAGGCCTTGATTCAATCTCTGGTCAGAGAATTAAGATCGCAGAAGCCACCAAGTGGCACAGTCAAAAGAATAAATAAATAAAAAGAATAAATAAAATACATGAAAGGCTTACTGAATGAAAAGTATTCATCTAGCTATGGAAAAAGGTCACTTGTACCCCATTTCCTACTAGAGACTATAATAAGAAATCACTCGGAAAAAATAAAAAAAAATGATTTACACCAAATTAAAAGTGTGCTGCTAAACACACTCACCAGAGCACAATTTGAAATAGGTACTCTTCATATTTTGCACCTATACCTAAATAATTATAATTCCATCCCAAGTTAAAATCCTTTTAAAAATTATTTTAATAGTATAACTACATAGACTATTTCTTTTAAAAGAACTTAGAGAATCCAAATATTAACAAGAAAAGGAAAATTATAAGTTAAGTTATTACTTATAAGTTATTACAGATAAGTTATTACTGTTAGTACCCATAAATTTTGACAAAGAAACACAATACTCGATGTTTCTCTCTCCTCTAGACATCCTGCCGGTTTGCAGCAACCTACTGATGTTATATACACTTACTTCACCACTAATTAAGGATGAAAAGTTTAATCAGAGCTTTCCATCATCTCTCTCTAAAAATCTAGGTATAGGCTTCATATATATTTTAGTTCTAAAGAACATCCCCAGAACACTTGGGACTCTATATCTTTCTATCCATAAATGTCTGTAGGATTATGCATATTCCTTTCCCTAATATTAAAGCTTGTAGGGGCCAAGAGTTTTATTGATTCTATGACTCATTGGTCACATGTCTTTGTCATCCTTCCCTAGAAGAACAACATGGATCCTTCAGAATCCACTTAAATTGTTACAACTCCTAAAAACACTCTGCCTAATTCTCTTATTATCACCCTTGGACTTCTCTGAATTCTCTGACTCATTATTGCAATACTTTTATCAGCCAGTTTACGAAATCATATGTACCATTATCTTTTATAAGTATATATATAGTTTCCCTAAGGCCTGATATCCTACAAAGTATCTAATATGTTTGCCCATGACAAATGCTTAAAAATATTATTCAATGCTCTGATTAAATTCCTGCTTTTGACTGGTGTTTATGTCTCTCGTTCTTGAATTTGTTCTTTTATCAAGCTATGCCTCATAAAACACATGATATTTTGCTCAAAACATGGTAGCATGGCCAAATATTATATGATTAAACTCAAAGGAATTTAATTTAAACTGTTCTCCCCAAAATATCATCATCTTTGATTACCCTTCAGAAAAAATAATCTTGTGCTTCATCATGTGTAGAGCCAAATATCCAAAAGTAGGTTTCTTGAAAAAGTCACATGTGTTTATCACATGGGAGAATTAGACTATTAAACTAAGATGAGAATGCTGGAGAGTGCAACAATATTTGTCAACAAACATTTTCTCGGTAGCTAAAATGTAGTGCTGTAAAGGAGAGGATACAGAAAAATCCAATACCATAGTGTCCACAATGGAGAAGGCAATGGCAACCCACTCCAGTACTCTTGCCTGGAGAATCCCAGGGATGGAGGAGCCTGGTGGGCTGCCATCTGTGGGGTCGCACAGAGTCGGACACGACTGAAGCGACTTGGCAGCAGCAGCAGCAGCAATCTCCACAAATCAATGGATCAAGAACATGCAATGCTGTATTTTCTTATGTTTTACTCTGTGTCTGTCTTGCCTTTCTAACCTTGCTTTTTTCTGGTGAGGACGATCTTTCAACCCACACAAGAGATGCTATTGTAACCTAGATGGACAGGGAAGCCTGGTGTGCTGCAGTCCATGGGATCGCAAAGAGTCAGACACGACTGAGCGACTGAACTAAACTGAACGGAACTGAGAAGGACCCTATGGGGCCTTCCCAGAACAGATTTTCCATACACAATGTCTTCTGCCTTCCTTTTGTCTGTAGAAAATCTTAAGTCAAAGAATAAAATTTAATTAGAAAAGTGAAAAAATGCAAAAGGAAAGGAAAACAGTCAAGCAAGACAAAAATAATAATAGTTCAGCCATTAAACAAAGTCAAGGACATCCAGTTCCTCCTCAAGGGCTATAGATAATATTCTGAGCTTTGAGCTATTTTGCATATACTGAAAATCCCACCAGGTAGAAGTTAACTGTATACTATCCAAAAGCAGGTAGATAGATCACAGACCATTTGGAGCCAGAAGGCTGATGATGCTAACTCCTGATAACCTCACCACCAACCAATCAGAAGAACATCCACTAGCTGATCACACACCCCACAACCCCATTCCCTCACCCTGTCTTTAAAAATCTTTCCCTGAAAGTCTTCAGGGAGTTCAGGTCTTTCAAGTAGTATCTAACTCAGAATCCTTCTTTGACACCCTGCAACAAATGCTGCACTTTCCTTCACTACAACCAGTGTCAATAGACTGGCATCACTGCTCACAGGCAGGTAGACCCAACTTTGGTTCAGTAGCGTTAAAATTATTGAATTTTCTTGGGCTTCCCAGATAGCTCAGTTAGTAAAGAATCTGCGTGCAATGTGGAGACCTGGTTTAATTCCTAGGTCAAGAAGATCCCCCCTGGAGAGGGTATAGGCTACCCACACCAGTACTCTCAGGCTTCCCTTGTGGCTCAGCTGGTAAATTCACCTGCAATGCAGGAGACCTGGGTTTGATCCCTGGGTTGGGAAGATCCCCAAGAGAAGGGAAAGGCTACCCACTCCAGTATTCTGGCCTGGAGAATTCCATGGACTATACAATCCATGGGGTCGCAAAGAGTAGGACACAGCTGAGTGACTTTCACTTTAACGTCTTAATATAGCATCTCTAAGAAACGTACTGGCATTTGGAAAGGGGAAATTTAGTCCAAGCAATAAATGACTAATGATAGATTCTGACATCAATTGCAGTCTACAAGGGGAAGAGGAAAAAGAACGCTGATTGTAACTGTAGCATTGAAACCAAATCCTATAGGTACCCACCTGTTTTACCTACAGGTGGCAGAGTTCACTCAAGGCTACTCCACCTGGTTCAGTTTTACTCACTCTACATTCTCTATTACATATTATACTTGACTCCTTCAGACACATCCAGCCTATCTTCCTGCATCTCTTCTTGCCCTTCCTCAATCCATATTTAAAGAAAAAAAATTCAGAATATGTCACAACCTTGATTAAGCTAAGCACCACCTCCACAATAGCAACAAAACACAGCCTCTCTCTGCACTTAAAGTTCAAATCCTGATGGCCTCTGAGCACTTGCATGATCTGGCTCCTGCCTATCTTTCTAGCATCCCTGCAATCTTATTAACCATTTTGTTCAACTCGCTTGACCTTCCTTCTGTCCTTGATCACATCCAGCTTATTCTATCTTTGGGCTTTTTCAATGCTGTTTGAGGTACCTGGAACACTTGGTTCAAATTTCATTTCTTTAAAGAAAACTTTGTCTCTCAATCTAAAGCCTTCATATCCCCCAGGTCAGTCACTCCTTCACATCACCCTGCTTTCCCATTTCCACAGTAGAAAGTAATATTTAAAATTCACTTAGTGCTTATTTTTGACTTCTCCTCTTTAGAACAGAATCTCCCTGGTCTATTCTCTCCCTAGGACCCAGAACAGCTCCTGGCACAGAGCAAGTGCCTAGTGCATATTGGCTAAATAAAGCAAGACTAGGAGCAGAAGCAACACAGTTTCTCAAGACAAGAACCTAAGTCCCAAGAAAAACAAGAACAAGGAACTGAATTTAAAACAAGGACACAAGGAGAAAGTTAATTTCTCCTGGAGAGCTACAGAGGCTGCTGACACTCCTCTAAGATTCAGAAACTTCTGTCATTATATGTCCCCTACACATTGAGGGGCTTTGCAGGTGCCACAGTGGTAAAGAATCCTCCTGCCAAAGCAGGAGATGCAAGAGATGCAGATTCGATCCCTGGGTCGGGAAGATCACCTGCAGTAGGAAATGCCAACTCACTCCACTATTCCTGCCTCAAAAACTCCATGGACAGAGGAACCTGGCAGGCAACAGTCCATTGGGTCTCAAATAATCAGAGAGAACTGAGCAACTGATCACACACATACACACACACAAACACACATTGAAACAAAAAATGTTAGTGAAAAACCCAAGATAGAGGGATAATTAGGTAAATAATAAAACATCGTGAATATATAAATCCTAGGGTAGTTTCAGTTATTACTCATCAATTTAAATAAAAGGAAGAATCTTTGGAAATAAGAAGTGATTCTTTTTAACACTTTAAAAAAAATGTGATATAAGTGAGTGTATGCATGCTGTCAGTTCAGTAGAGTTCAACTCTTTACGACCCTATGGACTATCCTCTGCCCATGGGGATTCTCCAGGCAAGCATACTTGAGTGGGTTACCAAGCTCTCCTCCATGGGGATCTTCCTGACCCAGGGATCAAACTCATGTCTCCAGCATTGGCAGATGGTTCTTTACCACTAGCGCCACCTGTAAAGCCGTGATATAAATGAGGAAGTGTATGTTATTCTAATTACAAACAAACTACTACAATATGCATTAATGAATCTAAAATTTCACTTCCACTTAGAAATAACCCTCCTTCGAATATACACACCTGATGGACATTTAACAAGTGTATTGGTAACCTTTAGTATTAAGTAAAGTGCCATTCATGCTGGATTGTCTTGCCTTTAATAAACTTATTTCTCTTGTTTCCTGATAAGACAACTGAATTTCTGACTATATTTCTTCCTCTCTGTCTTGAACTAGCACCTACTGTTATGCCCACCCCATGCCATCCCCATCTATTTGCCTGTGGTTCAATCCATCTAACCTGACTGGCTGCCTAAAACCCTCTCATCTGACCTCCTCACTGAGATTCTTCTCCTCCCTTAAATGAATCCTCAGTTTAATCTTCAGGTTAGCTGAGTAATCAACAGTTCAGGTAAAGCCTATTTCCTTTTCATTTTTTTCCTATGTATGAGGATTTTTTTCAGCTTTAGTGTTAGAATTGACAAGGAAAGTACTTTCATTTTAGTGCTATGTTTTCATCTTTCTCTTAATCTAGAAACAATTTCACTCCTGCAAACAAAGCTCACATATTTATGAACATGAGCAGGTTAAATGGTCAGCTTTTATCTCTGTATAATTCTGCCATGGAGTCAAATTGTATTTTCAAGAAAACAGAAATCTTTCATCAAGTATATGTACACAACACTAAGTATCCTAAAAAATAAAAATTGGGTAGTATAAGTGAAGCTATGTCTGTTACACATTTTATCCTTTCTGCAAGATGAGTGTACGTTTTTAGTGGATGGGGAAATTCTAAATTCAGTGAATGCAAAAGCATTATTTGAGTTTGCCATAAAAACATCCACTCCAATGACCTTTCCAGCTTCTGTCACAAGTGGAAGTGACTGATTGACAAAGGCGCCTTGCACTAAACATTGCAAAAAAAAAAAAAAATACGAGATCCTTCTGTGCATATCTACAATACAGAGAATTGAACTGTTTAAGAAACAACCCTAGAAAGTAAAGGCTCTGAACTTTCCGTCTGAAACTGATAATTTTTAAAAGGGAAAAAACTGAGTCATAGATATAATTTTAACACAGCAAGATTCTATAATCAGTTCACGGGGATTATATTCTCAACACACAAAAAAAATAAAAGTAAACAGTCACACATCATTGTTCATTCCAAACAGTGCTTTACCCAAATACTAATCGAAATGCTAAGAATGGCTACTATATTCCACATGGAACATTCCCTTGAAGACGCATTTTACAATGTAATGGACTATAGTATTCACATCATCCTTTCAAGATGGTAAATAATGCCAACATTCATTATTATTGTTGTTATTGTTAACAATCATGGCTATTTTTATTACTCTAACAACCATAATAATGGTCATTTCTTTTCACCCTTCAGAAAACACTATTAAAAATGAGCCACACGAGAGAAAGTGGTGTACATCAAAATCTTTCAGAGCTCCTCATCAGGATGCCACATTGCAGAGGGTGAGAGAGGGAGCAGGAAAGAAAGAGGCAAAGACAGAGGAGTGCGAAGCGAGAGAGAGAAATATATCCCATACTATTAAAAATTCGAATACAGATAGAGAAAAAGACAAATCATACGTGTGTCAAGAAAAAGGAGAAAGACCACTTTCAGCTTATGGGTAAAAGGAACAAGAAAGATACAATCCTAGCACTTTTACTTCATACAATGATTTTTTTCTTCCAAGGTAAAGTCTAGAAGACTAGAGTTAGTCATGTCCAGCAAATGAAAGACCTTGGCTATTCCAAGGATGCATGTGCTGCTAAAGTTTTGCAAAACTCTTAAGTTCCTAAAAGCAATAGCAATAATACCTTCCAAAACACAGCAATTCTCAACCTATTCAGGTATCACTTTTCCTATGCATCAAGCCTGAAATCCTACCATTATGTTTTATTAAGCTACCGTGATTTTTTTTTTTTAAAAGAGCATGAGGTTCAAGAACAAGAATGGAAATGATTGTGCATAATGTGACAGATAAGAACCAGGAGAAATATTTAGCAACGCCTGGGGAGAGGAGACCCAGGGGGTAGACACCTTTCAACATGATGAAAGGCTACCCTGAGAACCAGAGGCCAGAGAGAGCAAGCTTTCACTGAGAAAGAACAGTGCCTCTAAGAAGGGGACCATAGAAAAGTTCTACCAATTTTCTATTTTTACCAACAGAATAGTTCTGTAGCACAAGAAGAAAGTGTCTAGGAGAAAGAGGCTGAGTTCATAAAGTAATCCTCTTACTTTCCATAATATTCACACATGAGCCTGTCCTCCAGAAGTTTCTTAAATGGTTCCATTTCCCCAAACTTCCAAATAATAGCAATGCAAAATGTCAAAACTTTGATCTTTCCTTATAATAGCCTACTCAGCAAAAATGTAACAAGCCCCTGAATATCTACTCCCGGCTTGATAACTGAAGAAAGAAAGGTGACTACAGAGAGGTTTTTATCCTTACATAATTTTAAACCTAGTGAGGAGAATAAAAAGAAAGGCAAGAGTAATATTGTTTTTTATATGAGAGGTGAGTGCAGGATCCCCTGGGAGCAAAGAAAGGCGTCATTGGCTCCCACTAGGAAACCCAGACTTACTGGAGAAGACTATGTATGAGCTGATTTAAAGAATCAGGAGAAGTTATCCCCATAGAGAAAGAGGGATGGGGCCCTAGATCGCGGGAGTGTGATGCACTTGGAAAGTAGAAGTAATTGTGGTTTATATGGAGGAGTGACAGCAGTTAAGACAAGAGCAATTAACTACAGGGATGAATTTAAAAAGAATTTTCAGGCTTTTCAGGCTCACCAGCAAATCTGGCCTTCAGCCTAGGGATACTGAAAATAACTACTGATTTTTTTTTAAATAGGTTTTGAAATATAATTTATGTAAAATAAAGTACACTCATTTGAAGTATATCATTCAATGAGCTTTGACAGACATATAAAGCTGTGTAAATGTAACTATAATTAAGAGCAGAACATTTCTATTACCCTCCCAATTTCCTCAAGTCCCTTTGTAATTTTTTTAGATGCTCACATGTAGAAAGCTGCTATAAAAATACCTAAGAGTAGATTATGTGGCTCATATGGTAGGTACATGCTTAACATTTTAAGAAACTGCAAATTCTCCAAAGTGCTCATATGACTATATATTTGCATTAAAAATATGAGAGAATTCCAGTTGTTCTATAGCATCTCCAATGAATGTTATTACCAATTTTCCTACAGGCTTATAGTGGTATCAAGTTAAACTTTTACTCAGTATTTCTCTAATGACTAAAGGTGTGAACATCTCTTCATATGCTTTTTGATTTTTTAGTATGTTCCATTCATCTTCTGAGACTATTTCTTTCCCCTCATTAGTTAATTGAACATACTTACAAAAGCTACTTTAAAGATCTTTTCTGAAAAATAAAAATATGGATCATCCAAGGGTTCACTTCAGGTGATTGCTTTTCCTCCTGAAAATGGTCACAACTTCCTGTTTCTTCATAGTTCAAGTAAAAATAGATTTTATCCTGAACATCACAAAATATATATTATGGAGTCTCTAGATTTCATTATATTGTTCTGAAGAATGTGGCTTCTGTTGTTTTAGCAGAAAATATAGGCAATTAACTTGATTAGAAATAAACTTTAACACTGTTTCACTGAAGTAGGTGACACTTCAAGTCTCAATTGCTTTTCATATTTAGCACCATTGACTCTATCCTTACAGATATGGTCTAAGTCAGCTAGACATTGGGCAGAGTGTACACATTACTATAGGTACCTAAGTGTTTTGACAAATGAACTACTTAGAATTTCTCTCTCTCCTTTGGCCTTATCTTGACATTGGTCCAGGTTGCTGCAACCTGTTGATGTTATATGCACTTACCTTGTCACTAATGAAGGAAGAGAGAGTTAATTAGACACTTCTTTCATTCTCCATCTAAAAGTCTAGGTATAGACTTCATATATGTTTTAGTTCTAAAGAAATTCCCCAAATCACCTGGGACTCAAATTTCCCTCCAGGAATATCTATAGGATTATCCATATTCTTTTCCCTAAGATTTAAAAAAGAATTTTATCGATTCTGGTGGCTGATTGATCATGCATCTTTGTCATCCTTCCCTGGAAGACAAAGTGGGTCCTTAAGGATCCAGTTAAAGTGGTACAATTTCTAGGAAAGTCTACTCGACTCTCTTATAATCACCCTCATACTCTGGTTTCTCTTCAGATCATATAAATCATTCAACTTTTTCTTACAATCACCCTCAGGCTACCTTGAATTTCTCTGAACCCTTCTGGGAACATTTTATATCAACCAATGAACACAATATTATGTACAATTATCTGTTATAATTTTATAAGTATGAGTTTACACATACCTGGGGCTTCCATTCTCTGGTTCTTTCCTTTCTGGGATGAATCCTCACTTTCCTTCAGCTGTAACTGCCCTGTCTTCTGTCCTCTGATGTCTCTGGTCACAAAGCCAGTAAGTTTTCCATGGACATTTCAGCTGCCTTATATCAAAACATGATCTTCATCACCAGGCTAAAAATCATAAAAACAGGAAAGTCACCAGTTGCCATTTCCTTTTTCTAAGCTTTACCCACCTCCAAAAAAATCTGTAGGCTGAGTTTAAGGTATCTGTGGAATATCCTGCTAGAGATGTCAAGTTTGAAAATAGATGGGCCAACACTGGATTGACTACCTCCAACTATGGATTTATCCATAGCTGGACCGGGTACCTCAATATATTCAGAACTAAATCCTCCATTGCCTTTATTCATTATCAAAGAGGAAAATTTAATAACCAACTTTACAATCCACCTTAAAATTATGGAGAGTCAGATGATTACTTTCTCAGAGTTACATCTGAACATATGTCTGGTGGGATTTCTAGTGAATATTTTGCTTTCCATTTTTAAAAAAAGCCAGACCCAGCTGTTTATTCCTTCCTCCTATTTCCGCTGGATGTGATGCCAGGAAATGTAGCAGCCATTGTATGACTAGGAAGCAACAAGCTTTAGGACCAAAGCCAGTATGCTAACAATGCTGCAGTAAAAAGGCAGGTGGAATTGGATCAGTAATGATCCGAATGATCAGTAATGACTAAAAGGTCTTCTGCAAAAGCCATGGATTGACTATCTCTGGACTTCTTATTCAGTCTGTGGGACAAACATGCCCTATCTTTTTTCAGTTGTTTGTTACATTATCTGTTACTTACAACTGATATAATAAATAAAGAAAACAACTCAAGAACGGTCTAGGCAGGAGAGAGGTCAACAGGGTACACACAGCCAGTGAAGCCCTGGTTTGAATGAGATCACCAAGTGAGATTATTTTAGAACAGAAAGAGAACAGGGCTGAGAATGAAGTGTTGGAGAACATTGGCACTTAAGAGGAACTGGTAGAGGAGAGGAGTAGCTGGAAAAAGACATATGACTATAAGGAGAGAGCATAAAAAAAGAGAGAAGGGTGACCTAGAAACCAAAAGAGGAAAAAGTAAGTGTCAGTGTTCAAATGCTACACAGTAGAGCTAACCAGAGCACAGGAGAGGGCCCATAAAGTTTGGTGTGAATATCAAAGATAACTGCAGCAAAACAGAAAACAGGTTCTCGTAAACCTGGCTTGTGGGTAATCTGTTTCTCAGCTACAAACTGGACTGTACCAATCATCCCAGTACATGTACCTCACGGTAGGCTGTTGGTTCCAAAGTAGATCCTGGCAGGGGATGCAGATCGGTCAATTGTGCCAACTGGAAATACAATTCAAAGTACAGGCTCTGTCCACAGAAGTACAATGGGATCTTTCTTAATATGAAAGGCAGCATATTTATATCCCTTAAAAACAAAAATGACAGCATAAGTTTAGAATGACCTATCAAATGGGGAGCAGGATGAGTTTTCTTGAGCCTTTCACTTTTAAAAGAAAAGCAAGCTTCTAAGGTTTAATGCCTTACTGGTTTCCTGCAGCTGTGACACAGGTCTCAAGCAGGCTTTGAAGATGACCAGCACTTGAGTCAGTGTTGATACAGGGACAGAAAGCGGGGAGAGGGGGAGATAAAATGGAATCAGTAAACTACAGTGAAGAAAGAAACTTACTAAGCATTCTTGCATTCTTCCTGTCAGGAACCAATAGTAAGAAAATAATTAGCACAGGGAAAATATACAAGAAAAATTATAAAAAAGGAATGACAGACATAAAATATGATGAAAAGGGAGGCAAACCAACTTCCAGTGCCTAAGTTAGCACTTTAGTTCAATTCAGTCGCTCAGTCATGTCCGACTCTTTGCAACCCCATGAACCGCAGCACGCCAGGCCTCCCCGTCCATCACCAGCTCCCGGAGTTTACCCAAACCCAGGTCACTTAGTGGACTTAAGAATCATAGGAAAGATTCCTTTTTTTTTTTTTAATTATTATGGAATTGGTAAAAAGGACCTGAAAAAGTATGTGAAAATATAAAAGCATTTCTCTCTTTTGTCATTTTTGAGAATTCTTTTAAATGAAAGAAGATGTATGGAAAACCCACAGAGCAATTAGTGAAAGTGAAAAGATAGTTATGAATAATTAAAATCCTTTCCGCTTCAATAGCTTTTCATTGTTAAATGGTGTCACTGATTAATGCCAGGCTGTGACACCGAATATGTCTCTCAAATAACACATATATCAAGAAAGGAGTTGAAGACAAAAGCAAAACAAGAGAACCCACATAATAAGCTTGTTAACAACATGACATGGGTAAAAGGCCCAAGTTAAAAGTCTGCGTCTCAGTTACCAGGGGATGGGGGAAAGGAGGGATAAACTGGGAGATTGGGATTGCAATATACACACTACTGTATTGTATATAAAAATAGATAAATAATAAAAACCTGCATAACACAGGGAACTCTACTCAATACTCTGTAATGGTTTCTATGGAAAAAGAATTTTAAATTAAAAAAAAAAGAGTGGATACATGTATATTTATAGCTAATTAAACACTTTGCCATATGTATGAAACTAACACAACATTATAAATCACCTATACTCCAGTACATATTTTTTAAGTGTGTGTTTCTATTCTGAGCATCCCACTGGGCACTTTTTGCTCACAAAGCTATGTATGTAGGGTGATATGCATTCTTTACATTTTCCAAATACATTCCTCACCAGTGTAAATACAGTACAGATGAACATAGATAATTTGCAGGGTCTGATACAAAATGAAAATGTGGGTTCCCTCGTTTAAAAAAACAGATAAAACAATGCCTTTAAAAGTACTAAAATACAATTTTTTCCTTTCTTTTTGCAGTCTTTCTCTCAATGTCATAGTGTTTAATATTTTCTATTTATCATAATTCTAACTTTTTAAATTAAAACTTTAAATGGAAGAAATTTTATCGTTCACTTTATATTATGCAATGTCATTTTAAATGAAAATATTACAGAATTTAACTCAGTTGCTGCGTCACAAAATTATGTAATTCATACACCTTGGTTTGTACATGTATATGTATTTCATCCTCACCAGAACAGCAGAAACATTCCACAAAATTCAACTGGTTCTATTTTACTTATTTTTAAAATTAATTTTTTTCCATGTGTTGTGAAGTTCATCTTTTTAAACTGACATATAATTGCTTTTACAATGTTGCATTAGTTTCTGTTCTACAACAAAGTGAATCAGCTATATGCAAACATGTATCCCCCTCCTCTTGGATCTCTCTCCCACCCTCTCCCCTCTCACCCAGAATTAATTTCTAATTGTCACAAAATAAGCATAATATAAAATTTACCACCTTAACCATTTTTAAGTGGATAGTTCAGCGGTATTAGGTACATTTATATCGTACAACCATCACTACCATCTTTATTTCACTTCTTGATGTGCTTATATTTTACTGATACTCTACAGTTGGGCTAACTGATGTGTAAGACAGAAATAAAATAGGAGAAGGAACTGGAAGTCCTATTTTTTTTTTCAGGTCATTACTTTGCATGGTCGGCTAACGCAAGGAAGTAACACAAGTGAAAACAAGGGCATAATAGAACTCCTTGGCTGTTCCTGTTTTTAGAATGCCATCCATGGCTTTCTGTCTGTGTTAAAGACAAGTCTTGCTTCAACCCGGAAGTGTGGTCTCCAAGGGGCGGTCAGTATGTGCCCCTCCACCCCCATCACCTCTGACTCAGTCATAGTCTTAACATCTTACCTCCTAGTAGCTTTGAGCAATGCTTAACTCCCAAATATCTTGGAATTCTATGTCATCCGCAAATAGAGTAGCAAAGAGAAGAGGAGGTACACATTACGCCGATGTCCAAGTGTCTCCTCCTGTACTGTTTTCCCTTGGCCTTGATTTATAACACATGTGAAAAGACAAAGTGGTTAAGAATTTCAGCGGGCACCAGCAGGACGTTTAAGTAGGTGCCAGGTTTCCCAGAGCAAGATCCCGAGCAGTGGGACGGGTTAGATGCCCAGGAAGTGGTCGCTGCAGACCAGGGAGACTGAACAGGATGTAGGGTCCGCACGCTCACAGAGAGCACTTTGCAGTTTACAAAGCACTTCTCATTTACCTCACTGTCACATCAGTTCCGTTTGCAGGTGAGGAGCTGATAGCCACCGTTCAATGAATTAAACGAGGAAGCTTTCAGTCTGAGGTGGCTCTAAAGCAAGAGCCGCAAACACAAGCCACAATTTAAGCGCCAAAGTTACGACATCTAAGCGCTAAGAAACAACCAATCACGAGGAGGAAACGAGCCTGAAAATTTCAGCCACGCAAATACCTCCTCGTTGCCTCTGCAAGTTCTCTGCGTGTCCTGTACCGGCTCCTGTCTCGGTCTCAGGACTGCTCGTGCCTAACTACTTCTTGGTCGGCGCTGCCTGTTTCAAATCTATTTTAGCTCTTAATAAAACAAACCCTTCACATGTTTAATGTCTAAGCTTATTTTATAACATTCCTTATGCACTAGACAGGGCTTCCCTGGTTGCTTAGTGGTAAAGAGCCTGCCTACAGTGTAGGAGACCGGTCTGCATCCCTGGGTGGGGAAGAAGAGGAAATGGCAACCCACTCCAGTATTCTTCCCTGGAGACTCCCATGGACTGAGGTGCCTGGCGGGCTTCAGTCCATTCGGTCGGGAAGTGTCAGACAGGACTTAATAACTGAGCATGGACTAGAGAGATGCATGAGTAAGGGAAGTTTCATGGTTGACTGGGGTCAGAATGTGGCGGAGAAGCAGGCACCCTGGGCTCTAGTTAGGCCCTTTCTCAATTACCTTTGCCCTGTGAGAAGAGCTGTCAGACTGCAAAAGAAGAGAGAACTTTTGTCCTGTCCTTTGGGTGCATTTTCTGTGCAATTCCAGAGACAGCAAAAGGTCACGGGTTGTGGTACATGGAATATGTTAGTAGCAGAAAGGTTAGAGGAAAGAGATGATCAGAGTGAGGAGGAGTGTCTCTGAAGTCTCCCAAGAGGACAGAGACTTTGAGGGAGGACTGGAAGTGAATACTGAGCAGAGACAAAGTCTGTGTGAAAAAATGTCCTCTCCAAGAAAATCAAGTGAGAACAAGCAGAGAAATTAGAGTCTGGGAAGGTCATGATTTGCATGCCTGCATGAAGTGTGTCAGCTGAAGAGGCCGTGTTTGGCATAAATTTCTTTCATTTTACAACCAATCTGCTTATAGCCATTTCCTTCCATCATTTAGCTAGTTAAATCAGTGGTCTCTTCTATACTTCTTTGTTCTAATAACCAAACATCCCAGAGATGGAATTAATATAGGCCTAGAGGAGCCTGGCATACTACAGTCCATACATAGGGTCACAAAGAGTGGAACACTACTAAAGCAACTTAACATATGGCATATTTCAATATTCATGGTTCTGCTTCTTGGTTGGCTTTTAATGAAACAATCAAGAAAACAAAAACATATATATACCAAAAACCACTGAATATGCTAATAATTTTTTAAATATTTAAATACTCAGGGTACAAATCTAATTCTTTCACTAATGCTACCTGTTGAAATCATGTATTAGTTACTACTTGGTTTAACTTGACTTCCTGCCACTCGGCTAGAATAGCAAAGCCCTTTTCAACTCATCAAATACTTCCTTGATTGTTCAGTGTTTCTTAAAGTTGGCTTTTCTACAGAAGCTGTAACTAAGTTTGCATCTAAAGCCATTTCAGCAGCTTATATTTGAGAGCATTCTTTGTAGCAAGGAAGATTGCCCATTCACTAAGGAAAGAAATCCTCTCATTCAATACTATCAGAATTTCTTATCATCTATATATAACTGCCAGCATCTCACTCACTTCGAAAGAAAGCATAGCACATAAATATAATCAGCATGAAACCCCTGTAATTATATTTTCCCTAGGTGAAAAGAAAATCAGAAATCACAGACACTTCATTACCTGCTCTATGTTTCTCCATTTTTCCCTCCTGATACTTACAAAAGGAAAGAAAAAAAAAACAAACTGATTTCGTTACTTCTATTCTCTGAACTCAGAAACACAATAACACTTTATTGTTAAAATATAGTATTTTTAAACCCCTGATAACAGAAATAACCTGGTGAATTGATTTCTTCACCCAGTGACCTATCTCAGCAAGAAATTCTTCCGTGGATCAAGGGAAGGTACTGCTGCGGAAAGCCCAAAAATGATGTGAGCAGCTTCAATCTGAACTTCTTGGGAATATCATCTGTCCTATTCATTCTCTTTTTCCATAACCTAGCACAGAGCTTCCCAGGTGGTGGTAGTGGTAAACAACTCACCTGCCAATGCAGGTTAGACATTAGAGACTCGGGTTCGATCCCTGGGTAGGGAAGATCCCCTGGCAGAGGGCATGGCAACCCTTCCAGTATTCTTGCCTGGAGAATCCCATGGACAGAGGAGCCTGGCAGGCTGAAGTCGTTTGGGTCGCACAGAGTTAGACACGACTGAAGCACTTACCACAACACGGTGCCTGGAAAAGAAAGAACTCTTGTCAGGTCTGGTGTTTTAGTCAAAGAGCTTCTTTGCTCTTTGACTCAGAAAATGGAATGTTGAAAGGGATTAGGTAAATTAATCCAGAGTTAAAGACATAGAGAAACTCACTCTCTGTCATTGTGAATTGCTCTTATTGTGAATTTAAGCATGCCATTGTTTTTAGGCACTCTGTTTTCGAGCAGGCAAATAACCAGATTGTAGAAGAGCAGAAATACGTAAATTTTTCACCTGAACCACTCAAGCAGGTAGCCAGACTATCCATTTTTCACCAGCGCATACAGGATGATAAGTGGATTGCCAGAAGCAAAACTGCCTCTTCCATCCTGCAGTGCCCCGTTTTTTGGGATACTTAGTGACACAGATAGTGTTTCTCAATCTGTATATAACCACACATCTATAAATAACATGGTCTCCCTCAGGCGCCCTGTGAACAATGAAAAGAAGTTTCCAAGAATAATAATACTAAAAGTCAATGAACTATATTAATACGGTGTAAGAGTAAAGTCGTTGCCTGGCAATTCAGTGGTAGCACTGAAAATTCTTAACCAGAAGAGATTTTTGCATCACTTCTGGAAATCTCCTTTATCTTTCTCTGAACCTGGAACTTTAAATGAATGAAGGCATTCCTATAAATATCCCCTAAAAAAAAAATAGACATAATCTTCCAACTCCAAAGGGGGAAAAATTAAATGAAGCAAAATTTGTCAATAATGATCTACTGATAATTTTGCCTGTTGACTTAGAAAAAAAAGGCACAATGTGAAAACTGCACATTAAGTTTTATTTGGGACAAAATGAAGACTGCAGCTGGAGAGACAGCACCTCAGATAGCTCTGAGAAACTGCTCCAAAGAAGAATCTGCCAGTCTTGTGACGTGTTTGCTAATCACAAGGAGTTGTCATCACCATGAAAGACTGTAGTGCTTTTCTAGATATGAGGAGATATGAGTCAGGCTTATAAAATTGGCTCCTGAAAATATACTCTCTGAAGAACTTTCCTGCCAGTTTCTCCCCTAACCCCTGAGGGCCTCATTTCTGCTCTCTACCCTAAACTCCTTTCAGGAGCTGCTGAAGGTCAGCAGCTGCAGCAGCACAGGATTTAATCCTCCCAGAGGTAGATGGCAAGGCCCATGGCAGGTGCCAATCTATAGCTGCCACAGCCAACACTATGGGCTTCCCTTGTGACTCAGCTGGTAAAGAATGTGCCCGCAATGTGGGAGACCTAGGCTCGATCCCTGGGTTGGAAAGATCCCTTGGAGAAGGGAAAGGCTACCCACTCCATCATTCTGGCCTGGAGAATACCATGGGTTGTACAGTCCATGAGGTCGAAAAGCGCCAGACACAACTGAGCAACTTTCACTTTCACTTAGCTGACACTACAGTGACCTCGGCCCCGGGATAGAGATTTACCACAAGTACAGCAAAGGTTTGCAACACATCCACACAACAGGCAAATGTAGATTCACATGTTCCACACAGATCTACTAAATCAGAATATTTGGGTGTGGGGAGGTCTGCATATTTGATAAGGTTCCCAAGTGTTTCTTCAATATACTGAAGTTTGAGAAACACTATTCTAGAGTTTACTGGTTAGTTTCCACATAGCATTTCAGGATTATATCGGGATATAGTGATTATATGTCCACCTGACATTCAGTTCAGTTCAGTCGCTCAGTTGTGTCTGACTCTTTGCAACCCCATGGACTGCAGCACACCAGGCCTCCCTGTCCATCACCAACACCCGGAGTTTACTCAAACTTATGTCCATTGTGTTAGCAATACCATGCAACCATCTCATCCTCTGTCGTCCCCTTCTCCTCCCACCTTCAATCTTTCCCAGCAACAGGGTCTTTTCAGATGAGTCAGTTCTTCCGATCAGGTGGCCAAAGTACTGAAGTTTCAGCTGCATCATCAGTCCTTCCAATGAAAATTCAGGACTGATTTCCTTTAGGATGGACTCTTGGACTTCCTTGCTATCCAAGGGATTCTCAAGTCTTCTCCAACACAACAGTTCAAAACCGTCGATTCTTCAGCACTCAGATTTCTTTATAGTCCAACTCTCACAACCATACATGACTACTGGAAAAACCATAGCTTTGACTAGATGGACATTTGTTGGCAAAGTAATGTCTCTGCTTTTTTATATGCTGTCTAGGTTGGCCATAGCTTTTTTTCCAAGGAGCAAGCATCTTTTAATTTCATGGCTGCAGTCACTATCTGCAGTGATTTTGGAGCCCAAAAAATAAAGTCTGCCACTGTTTCCCCATCTATTTGCCATGAAGTGGTGGGACCGGATGCCATGATTTTAGTTTCCTGAATGTTGAGCTTTAAGCCAACTTTTTCATTCTCCACCTTCACTTTCATCAAGAGGCTCTTGAGTTCTTCTTCATTTTCTGCCATAAGGGTGGTATCATCTGCATATCTGAGATTATTGATATTTCTCCCAGCAAACTTAATTCCAGCTTGTGCTTCAATCAGCCCAGCATTTCTCATGACGTATTCTGCATATAAATTAAATAAGCAGGATGACAATATATAGCCTTGATGTATTCCTTTCCTGATTTGGAACCAGTCTGTTGTTGCATATCCAGTTCTAACTGTTGCTTCCCGACCTGCATACAGATTTCTCAAGAGGCAGGTCAGGTGGTCTGGTATTCCCATCTCTTTCAGAATGTTCCAGAGTTTGTTGTGATCCACACAGTCAAAGGCTTTGGCATGGTCAATAAAGCAGAAGTAGATGTTTTTCGGGAACTCTCTTGCTTTTTCGATGATCCAACAGATGTTGGCAATTTGATCTCTGGTTCCTCTGCCTTTTCTAAATCCAGCTTGAACATCTGGAAGTTCATAGTTCATGTACTGTTGAAGCCTGGTTTGGAGAATTTTGAGCGTTTCTTTACTAGCATGTGAGATGAGTGCAATGTGTGGTAGTTTGAGCATTCTTTGGCATTGCCTTTCTTTGGGATGGGATTTTCCAGTTCTGTGGCCACTGTTGAGTTTTCCAAATTTGCTGGCATATTGAGTGCATCACTTTCACACGTCATCTTTCAAGATTTGAAATAGCTCAACTGGAATTCTATCACCTCCACTAGATTTGTTCATAGTGATGCTTCCTAAGGCCCACTTGACTTCACATTCCAGGATGTCTGGCTCTAGGTGAGTGATCACACCATCCTGATTATCTGTGTCATGAAGATCTTTTTTTATAGTTCTTCTGTGTATTCTTGCCACCTCTTATTAATATCTTCTGCTTCTGTTAGGTCCCTACCATTTCTATTCTTTATTGTGCCCATCTTTACATGAAATGTTCCCATTCTATTGTTTTCCTCTATTTCTTTGCACTGATCACTGAGGTAGGCTTTCTTATCTCTCCTTGCTATTCTTTGGAACTCTGAATTCAAATGGGTATATCTTTCTTTTTCTCCTTTGCCTTTCACTTCTCTTCTTTTCACAGCTATTTGTAAGGCCTCCTCAGACAACTATTTTGCCTTTTTGCATTTCTTTCTCTTGGGGATGGTCTTGATCCCTGCCTCCTGTACAATATCACGAACCTCCATCCATAGTTCATCAGGCACTCTGTCTATCAGATCTAATCCCTTGAATCTATTCTCACTTCCTCTGTATAATCATAAGGGGTTTGATTTAGGTCATACCTGAATGACCTAGTGGCTTTCCCTACTTTGTTCAATTTTAGTCTGAATTTGGCAATAAGGAGTTTATGATCTGAGCCATAGTCAGTTCCTGGTGTTGTTTTTGCTGACTGTATAGAGCTTCTCCATCTTTGGCTGCAAAGAATATAATCAATCTAATTTCGGTATTCACTATCTGTTGATATCTATGTGTAGAGTCTTCTCTTGTGTTGTTGAAAGAGGGTGTTTGCTATGACCAGTGTGTTCCCTTGGCAAAACTCTATTAGCCTTTGCCCTGCTTCATTCTGTACTCCAAGGCCAAATTTGCCTGCTACTCCACGTATTTCTTGACTTCCTACTTTTGTATTCCACCCAACATACACAAACAAACTCATTCAAGGATAATTATCTATATAGGTGCCTGTCTTCATTAGGTTACTTTTATTATAAAATGATATCAACTCTCTGTTAAATATATACATATATATGTATATACATATATATATATATCTTTGCTTTGGCTGCTTAGACTAGTAAGTGTGAAGTATCTAATGTCACATATTTTGTGATAAAACTTAACTCTAGCTGATATCATTTCCCTTTCTTCATTTCCTTTGGGCCTGTTTTCTTGACCTACTTTAATCATTATCCTGCTTGTCACCCTTTTTATCTGAGGCTTCTCAAAACATTTTTGGAGTAATGAAGGCCATAAATAAACCTTATTATACTAAATGATCAGAGTTGCATAGTCATAACTTTACAAAATCACTCTGGATATAATTCCTATTCTACAAATCTTATTGTTCAACTTCTCATGTAAACCCTCCACTACACAAATTTGATATTTAACATTACAGTGATAATAAGAAAAAATGTTTCTAATAATTATTTCATTTTTTATTTTTTTTAATAGGACTTGACTGAGAATGGCCTGGGTAATCACAGGATATAGTGAATTATCCATTGTAGGAAGTAATCAAGCAAAAGCTAAGTGACTCCTTAGCAAGAATATTGTAGAAGGATTTTGATATCAGGAACACATTGGACATTCTGAGTCTCTTTCACCTCTGTTATCCTTAAATCCATTACTTTAAAAAAGTATATAGTTAATATTATCAGAAAAAATAAAGGCAGCAAAAGAATTTAAAAAGAAACCTGCATTTCTCAGGAGTATACAAACAAATACACAGCCAGAAAAAATTCACATTTTTAGGAATAGACTAAGTAAAATCTTTCCATGCGTGAGTGCTAAGTCACTTCAGTCCTGTCCGACTCTTTGCAACCCTATGGACTGTATAGCGCACCAGTCTCCTCTGTCCATGGGATTCTCCAGGCAAGAATATTGGAGTGGGTTGCCACGTCCTCATCCAGGGAATCTTCCTGACCCAGGGATAGAGCCCATATCTCTTACGTCTCCTGCATTTACCACTAGTGCTACCTGAGAAGCCCATATTATATCTTTTTTGTCAACATTAAGAGGCATGCAATGCTTGCCTGGGTCCCTAGTTTCTATCTCACATTGCATGAATGAACAAGCTACAGTGAAGCCTGAGAGTGATTTAGGGACTTAACTGCAGCATGTGCTTCATATTTCTTCTGATAAAATTGTTTTTAAATGTATAATATTTAGTGCCAGGAAATCAATTAACTTTAAAAATTGCCAGCTCTGCCAATAACCAGTAATATGAATGTAACCCTTCTGCATCGACAGCATGAAGAAATTAAGTGATCTAACACATTCAGCTAAATCCAGCCCTGAGAGAAGGTTGTTTCTCTGCAGTGAAGCTCTTTTGAAATGAGAGATGGAAACAGCAATGAAGGAAAAAGCATCTGAGTAATTGTACAAAGTCTTCCAAGTGGCACTCAGCCCAGAAGACACTTTTGTTCTGTCCGAAGACACAAAAATCTGCAGAGACCCATCTGACCCCAGCATTTCAGGGTATAACAGGGCTCTTTCCACAAAAGAACCCTTCTTCTGAAAAGCCACGGTTTGCGTGTATTTGTAATAACAATTAGAAATAAATATGATCAAGATATGTTGCTGTTGGATTCTAAAACAGATATAATCTTGTAATATAAGATCTAAAGAAAGAAATGTTGCAAATACAGGAATTAAGAAGTTTGTCATTTCTATACTAATTCTGATACCTAATAGGACCAAACCAGATGCAGCACAGAGAGATAATTGCATTTTTTAATTTTTTTTTTTAGTCTTTCTTTGTGATCTATAGGAGTGGTCAGTAAACTGCTGTCTGTGAGCCATAAGTGCTCTGCCACCTGTTCTTGTTAAAAAAACAAAAATTTACACCATTCTTTAAATCTTATCCATGGAGCTTTCACACTATAGCACCTCACTAAATAAGTGCGACAGAGATGATGAAGCTCACAAACCTTAAAATATTTCTTCCTATCCAAGCTTTCACAGAAAAAGTTTGATGACACCTGATTTAAAGTGTGGTCAAGGTTTTATTAACATACTTCCTTTCCAACTACATTTTTAATAATTTTTTCTGAAAAGTATTTGCAGGGAGAAAGACTTCTTGTTTTTTGTATCCCTGGCAATACTTTAATTTACCTTTCTTCCATGAATGGTAATTTTCAGTGTTAAAATTATTCAACATATTTAAATAGCATTTCCTTATCTTCTAGCATTTAGCATTGCTGATGAGAAGTTGACTATAGTTGCTGTGTAAGTAATTCGTTTTTTCCTCCCTTCTTATACTTAAAATTTTATGTTTATATTTGATAGTTTCTAGTTTGAGGATAATATTTTGGTGTGGTTTTATTATTATCTATCCTGATGCACAATGAGTGTGCATCTTCAATAGTTAGTTTACAGATTTTCTTTGTTCTGAAAAAATTTGCATCCATTATTTTGGGGAACATTGATCTTTTCTTCCATTTTTTTCTCTTCCTTAATCTAATATGTCGATCATAGCCCATCACTGTTATTCTATCTCTCCTGTTCTATGATGTCTCCTTTGTATATTTTAAATCTCAATATCTCTCTATGTTAAATTCAAGGTAGCTCACAGTCATTTTTGACTCTTTAAATTCTCTCCTCAACTGTGTATGTATTGAAGTCTATATTTTTTATTTCCAGGATTTTAAATACAGTCAGCTGTTTAAATACACCTTTTCTCATCCTGGGCTTTCAGTTGTTCTTTTTCATAAATAGCATTTCTTCTATCATATATTTTAATTTACTAATAAAATATTTCAAAATTATTTTAGACAGTTTTTGTATACAAATAAATTTTCTCCCCATTAGTTCATTTGAGAGCAAGCAATCTTCCTTGACTTGACTCATACATTTTGGAGTATTGGTTTGTAGGCTTATCTCGAGAAGTGATTTTTTGTCATCATTATGGTCATTACTATTATAGATTTTATTTCCTTTCTGCTCATCTATTATTTTCTAGGGGTTTTGGGGTCTCCCTTATCTGGACTTCCTGCTCCACTCTCCCATGCAGAAG
The DNA here is from genome assembly GCF_019320065.1 of Cervus canadensis. Classification (NCBI taxonomy): domain Eukaryota; kingdom Metazoa; phylum Chordata; class Mammalia; order Artiodactyla; family Cervidae; genus Cervus; species Cervus canadensis. The sequence continues at coordinate 55,819,994 of NC_057388.1, forward strand.
TAGGTTTACTACAATTACTTAGAGCTTCTGACCCATAGACAGCTCAGGAAAATTTATCTCCTGGCACAAAAGTAAAACTAGTTGAACGCAGGCTTGACACCTTTTACTTATTTTCACAGGCATTTAACTTCATATAAACCACACCCTAGGCAATTTTATCAATCACAACTTTTTTTCAGGCTTTTTTGAGAACTCAGTTCCATGCCATAAGTTAACTCCAGCCCTTTATCTTGGTTGATGTACACTTATACATTATCATCCCACAGGAGAGAAACTCTTCCTAATTCTAGACCCAGAGTCTCAACTTGCTTGATGCTTGTTTGTGTGTGTTTTATTTCTAGTTCATGGAAATATCTTTCTTTGGGGCACTGATATATCTTTTTAAACTTAATTTTCAATGCTTAATCTATTATGTTTTGTTGCAAAAACTTAGAGATTCAAATCATAAACATTACTATATCATTTTGCAAAGATGGAAGAGTGAATATTGAACTTTAAGATAACTACACTTATGGGGCCTTTGCAGGTGATGCTAATGGTAAAGAACCTGCCTGTCCATGCAGGAGACATAAGAGATGTGGGTTCAGTCCCTGGGTCAGGAAGATCCCCTAGAGGAGGGCATGGCAACCCACTCCAGTGTTCTTGCCTGGAGAATCCAATGGACAGAGGAGCCTGGCAGGCTACAATCTATAAGGTCACAAAGAGTCAGACACAATTGAAGTGACTTAGCATGCCCTACAGTTACAACCCAGAAATTTAGGTTGTAACAGAAATGCCAAAATATATTTACCAAAAGACATGTACTGAAACATTCATAGACATACTATTTATAATAGCTTCAAACTACAAGCTATCTGAATGTACATCAACAGTAAAATAGATAAATAAGTCATGGTGGTGTCACACAGCAGGACATTATTTACTAATGGGAATGAACAATCCATACCTAGTCATAATAACATGAATAATCTTCACAATTAAAATGGCAAGAGAAAAAAAGACAGGCCAAAAGAGCGCTTTCTATAGAATTCCACTTAGATCAGTATTAGAATAAACCTATGGGGTTATAAGTCAGGACAACAGGTATCCTTGTTAGATCAGTGCACAAAAGGGATACTGGCCTTGAGGGATGCAGACAATGTTTCTTGTCCCAGGAAGTGATTTCAGAGATGTGCTTACTTTGAGAAAATTCATCAAGTTGTACACCTATATGATATCCTATATTTTATACTACAATAAAATTTAAAATATATATATATACTTATATATGATAGAAGTTCATCAGGTGAGTGGTTTTTCAAACTGTACTCATAAAGCCCTAAGGATCCAGGCACCTCAAGGCTATCTTTTGCTTTCAATTAATTGTAAGTTTGGTTTGGTTTTATTTATTTTGGGGCCTTACCTTACAGCTTGCAGGATCTTAGTTTCCCTGTGAGTTTATACTCTCCTTTGGGGTTTTATACTCTCCCTTCCAGAAGCCGGTAAAGATGACAATTGAGGGAGCAGTACATGATGCTATGAGAAGAGCTTCCTTCATTTTCCTCTTATTACCTAACAGGCTTAAATGTCAGAAGGAAATAAAGATCCTCCCTAAAAGCTGACAATAAACACAAGTACCATTCAAGTACTGCAGCATCCAGAAAGTATCTTCGACAAGGTGGAATGGGCTCTGGAAGGGACTTTGGCTTCCCCCACCTACAAACTAATACTTTGAAGTGCAAATTAAAGCTAAGAAGTCTTAACTTCCAATACAGACTCTGTCACTCAAAGACACTGCTTGCTGAGAGCCTTTAGGAGGCTGAACTAATCTCATGCCAAGACGGAAGAATGAATTTCTAAGTAATTTGCAAAGCAAAATGCAAAACATAACTTTAAGGGACCCAGAATGATGTCCTTTATTAATTTGCCAATATGGTCTCAGAATGTGTCAAGAAATTCTGCAATACGGTTCTCCAGAATGAGCTTTGCTTTTGTGGGCCCAGAATAATTTTCAGTGCAAAGTCACTGATAAAGCTGTATGTATTTCTTACAATTTGGGGCATTGGAGATAGGCTTTCCAATTATTTTTTAGTTTCACAGAGATTGGTAAATTTCCCTGTAGCTCATCTGAGTCTAATCATATAACTATGTTCCATTTAATTAAAAATGAGTAGCTAAAAATGTTTGGTTTTTTTTTCAGTGAGCCTCAGATGGTGAAGGTTTTCTCAAATATTTTGAACAAGATGTCCAATGTCATTGTTCTGTGGATCATAGACCTTGGACCAAAGATTATTCAAAATATTGAGGTGAAGTAGTAATATGCAAGGGCTTCCCCAGTGGATCAGGGTAAAGAATCCACCTGCAACACAAGAGATGCAAGAGATGCAAGTTTGATCCCTGGTTCAGGAAGATCCCCTGGAGCAGGGCATGGCAACCTGCTCCAGTATTCTTGCCTGGAGAATCCTATGGACAGAAAAGCCTAGTGGACTGCAGGCCATAGGGTCTCAAAGATTCGGACACGACTGAACGAACTGAGCAGCAACATGCAAAGAGAGATTAAGTGTAATTTATTAAGTATAACTTACCAGTTAGAAATGATTTAGTGTTCAGTTTTCCACCTTAATATCAAACTAAATAGCATTTTTTTAAGACTCAGTATTTGCAAAATGTAAATAAAAATGGTACCTACCTCTGTTGGCTGCTAGGTCTCCATTCCAAGATCCTCCTAGTAGGCCTTCCTTCTCTGGCGACCCTGAAATATGAAAACATACTCTGAAATTGGGAGGTTTTTTTAGCCTTGTTGACCAATACAATATTGAACAGATATAGTGAGAGTGGGTGTACTTACTCTCAACCTTAGGGAGGAAGTGCTCATTATTTCATCAGTCGATCACTGTTTACTGTTGGTTTGTTGCATGGTAAGAAAGTATTTTTCTCCTTCTAATTTGCTAGGATATTTTATCATAAAGGGATATTGACTTTTGTCAGAAGCATTGTTTGAATTTTATTAAAATGATGGTTTACCTACTTTTTTCTATTAATATAAAAAATAAAATCATTTTTGGATTTGTTTTGATTTACATACAGCAAAAGTCACATCTTTGGTGTAAAGTTCAATAAGTATTTATACATGTATATACTCTCATAAGGGCTTCCCTTGTGGCTCCGATGGTAAAGAAAGAAAGAAACAGACAAAGGATTAATCTCAAAAATATACAAGCAACTCCTGCAGCTCAATTCCAGAAAAATAAATGACCCAATCAAAAAATGGGCCAAAGAACTAAACAGACATTTCTCCAAAGAAGACATACAGATGGCTAACAAACACATGAAAAGATGCTCAACATCACTCATTATCAGAGAAATGCAAATCAAAACCACAATGAGGTACCATTACACGCCAGTCAGGATGGCTGCTATCCAAAAGTCTACAAGCAATAAATGCTGGAGAGGGTGTGGAGAAAAGGGAACCCTCTTACACTGTTGGTGGGAATGCAAACTAGTACAGCCGCTATGGAGAACAGTGTGGAGATTTCTTAAAAAACTGGAAATAGAACTGCCATATGACCCAGCAATCCCACTTCTGGGCATACACACTGAGGAAACCAGATCTGAAAGAGACACGTGCACCCCAATGTTCATCGCAGCACTGTTTATAATAGCCAGGACATGGAAGCAACCTAGATGCCCATCAGCAGATGAATGGATAAGGAAGCTGTGGTACATATACACCATGGAATATTACTCAGCCATTAAAAAGAATTCATTTGAATCAGTTCTAATGAGATGGATGAAACTGGAGCCCATTATACAGAGTGAAGTAAGCCAGAAAGATAAAGAACATTACAGCATACTAACACATATATATGGAATTTAGAAAGATGGTAATGATAACCCTATATGCAAAACAGAAAAAGAGACACAGAAATACAGAACAGACTTTTGAACTCTGTGGGAGAATGTGAGGGTGGGATATTTCAAAAGAACAGCATGTATACTATCTATGGTGAAACAGATCACCAGCCCAGGTGGGATGCATGAGACAAGTGCTCCGGCCTGGTGCACTGGGAAGACCCAGAGGAATCGGGTGGAGAGGGAGGTGGGAGGGGGGATCGGGATTGGGAATACGTGTAAATCCATGGCTGATTCATATCAATGTATGACAAAACCCACTGGAAAAAAAATAATAATAAAAAAAAAAAAAAAAAAAAAGAAAGAAAGGAAGAAACTGTTAGTCGCTTAGGTGTGTCTGACTCTGCAACCCATGGACTTCAGCCCACAGATCCCCTGGAAAAGGGAATGGCAACCCACTCCAGTATTGCCTGGAGAATCCCATGGACAGAGAAGCCTGAAGCCTGGCAGGCTACAGTCTTGGGTCACAAAGAGTTGGACACAACTGAAAGACTAACATTCTTTTATATTCTCATAATCACAACCAGAGTAGTGATTATAACCTATACCCCAAAGAATTATCTCATACATTTCATTTGTATTCACAGTATACTCCCAATCAAACTCCTGGAAACAACTTATCTTTTCTTTCCTCCTATATGATTATTGCCTTTTCTTTTCCAAAATGCCAAATAAAAGAAATTATGCCATATATAATATATTGATACTGGGTTCCTTAATTTAGCATGATGAATTTGTATTCATCCATTCTGATGTACATACATGGCCCTGGTTTGCTCTTTCTTAATGGTTTAGAAGGATTCCATTAGATTGATTTAGTTTTGAATAATAAATTAACCTTAAATTCTTGAGATAAAATCAAACTGGTCAGAGTATAAATTTATTATCTTTTGTTATACATCGCTAGATTGGTTTGTTCTAAAATTCTAAAATTACAAAACTAATTATTTTTACTGATATATGGCTATTCAGGATTTTTTACTTCTTTAGTATGTATGATTTTTCAAAGGTTTATTTCACACACAGTGTCAGATATAGTCATTTATCATTGTTCTTTATGATCTTTTTAATATCTGTACAATCAACCAAGATATCTCTCTTTCATTTCCAATATCAGTAATTTTTTGTCTTTATTTTTTGATCAGTATTCTTAAAGATTGCCAGTTTTAATAATCTTTTCAAAGAACCAATTTTGATTAATTTTTCCTATTGTTTCTTAATTTTCTATCTATGGATATTCTCTTATTATTTCTTCTTTTCTTTTCCTTATTTTATCTGTTTTCTTAAGGCCATAGTTTAGTTAGAACATTGATTTTAATTTTTTCTCTTCTGTTAAAATATTTAAAGCTATAAATTTCCTATATGGTATCCTGTAGCTATAGTTCATAAATACTAATATATTACATTTTAATTATCATTCAGTTTTCAGCATTTCATATTTTCTCTTTTGTTATTGATATTTACCTATGGGTTGTTTAGAAGTATGTAGTTTTCTTCCCCTCAAGCATTAGGGGATTTATATAAATTTTACATATCAATTTCT